>NC_021167.2:27573883-27681038 GCF_000331145.2 Cicer arietinum
TGCTTCACTCCCTCTTCAATTAAACCCAAACCCTCATAACCCTTTCTCAACCTTTCTTCAAACTCTTCATTCACTTCATCAAATACACAATTTTCATCCCAACCCAAAATCAATCAAACCAAAAAGTTTTCATTTTTTATCATCTGTGTACCATTTCCTCAAAAAAAAAATGCATCTGGGTATCATTGAATTTTGCATCTTTCAAAGATTTATAAGTGCCATTTTCATTAATCTAAACCCTAAACCCTAAACAAATCAAACCAAAAAGTTTTCATTTTTATCATTTCATCAAAAAAAAAAAATCATCTGGTTATTCATTAAATTTTGCATCTTTCAAAGATTCATTAGTACCCTTTTCATTAATGTAAACCCTAAACTCTTAAACCTAAACAAATAAAACCAAAAAGTTTTCATTTTTATCATCTTAGTATCATTTCCTCAAAAAACAAATCATCTGGGTATCATTAAATTTTGCATCTTTTCAAAGATTCATTAGTGCCCTTTTCATTTAATTTTCAAATTTTGAATATGCATGCTCAAAATGATTCTGATGTCACGAGTTTCGACCCATCATTATCATCACCATCACCAAAACGAACCGTTTATTATGTTCAAAGTCCTTCAGGAGACTCTCATGATGATGGTGATAACAAATCTTTCACTATGCAACCAAGTCCTATGAATTCACCTTCACATCAATCCTATGTTCATCATTCAAGAGCTTCTTCTTCTAGTAGAATCTCTGGTGGTTATAATAATAATAATAGTAACTCTTTTTTGGGTGGTAAGAAAGGGAATAGGAAAAGGAATGATGATAAAGGGTGGTTTGAAATTGAATCTAAGGTGATTGAGGAAGAAAGTGGTTATGGTGAATTTTATGATGGTGATAAGGGTTTGTCTAGAAGGACTCAATTCTTCATTGCTTTTGTTGGGTTTGTTTTGGTGTTTAGTGTGTTTTGTTTCATCATTTGGGTTGCTAGCTTGCATTACAAACCTCAGCTTAGTGTCAAGGTATAATGATCTTCCTTGCAATATATGTTCCTTGTATGTTTTTATACCAAAAATCGTCAATTTGGTCCATGAACTACTGAGGGACTAACTTGATGGATGAATAATATTTGGGACTAATACTCTGGAATGAAATATAAGCGAAATTGATTTAGGTAAAGTTGATGTATTTGGCATTAAGTTTTAATCAGATAGATTGACTTTTTAGATACTATTTTTATTTATATTTCATTCTGGTGGGAATACTTATTAGATTTCTATAGCTCAGGTACCAAATATGAGAGAAAATGATAGTTTAGAGATTAAATTTAAAGTTTACTCATTTTAATATTAAGGAATGACTACTTGATTTACAATTGTTTTTTTTAAATGGTGGACTTTTTAAGGTTTATAATAATGATGACTTGTTTAATTGTTTTTTTTTTAATCTAAGGACAAACTTTATAATGTTTTTTAATTATAGTTAGAAGGAAACTATTATCGTATATACTTTTGAAGATAGTCCTTTTGGAATTTTGATGAGACAGGAAAATATATGATCATGTGGTGTGATTTGGTGCATATTTGGAATGACTGTGAGTTTGATGAAATTATGGTTGCACCGTAATTTGAATGTGTTGAAGGTCTAGAGCGTAGTTTTTGCCAAAATCACAGTGGCACAGCGTGATTCTGCATAATTCATTGTCAATCCAAACATGCAGTCACTGATCTATGGGACTGGACTTGATAGTTAAGAGCGACATCATTATTCACCACAATGGATTTTCTAATGTTGCCTTTAGAGTATAGATTTTACATCATCATTCTGTTTTAGTGGTGAATACTTGTTTGGTGATGATTTACATTGGTAGTACACTAGTACCATGGTAATATATTGAGTTTGAGCAAAACTTGTGTAACCTTCTTTATGAAGGCATTGAATACCCTTCCCAACTTTTTTTATATATATAATTTATCGGTGCCAATTTTTCTGCTAGTGTAGATCCCTTGTTCTGGTGTGCAAAATCTCATGATATTGTCACTTAAACCCACTTTGTAACCACAATTTTAAAGTAACTGCAAAATGATGGATTCTCATTTGACGTCTGTGTAAAACTAGTTTACACTAGCAGTACATGTCGCCTTTTCTCATTGATATAAGTTATATATGTGAACAGAAGCATATTCAATTTTTCTGTACAAGAATGGAACTTTTAAGTATCATGCATTTGTTTGTTATTCATCTTCATGTTATATGCTATTTATAAATTTACCAGGTAACCTAATGAATCACTTCTTACAGAGTTTGACAGTACATAACTTCTATTTCGGAGAAGGGTCCGACATGACCGGAGTTCCAACTAAGATGCTGACAGTGAATTGTTCGATGAGAATGTCTGTGCATAACCCTGCAACTTTTTTTGGCATTTATGTCAGCTCCAAGTCAGTGAATCTTATGTATTCTGAGATTACCGTTGCAACAGGCGAGGTAAGTATTCTAACACCGACCTATGCTATCATTGATTTAGAAACAATTTTGATAAAGTTGTCAAGAAGCACTTATGATCATAATCAGATATCAGAAGCATTCTGACACCTGATCATGATCACCATTATTTCTTACTGAAGTGTTGTCCTCGCGGATCGCGGAAAATAGCAGTTTGTTCAATTTCCGCTACGCAACAGTGCTATAGCACTATAACCTCTATTTGACAATATTTTGTATTAAATAGTGTATTGCAGATCAATATCGATTTGTTTAAATTCCGCTATGCTATAGCACCACTAACAACACCGTGTTAAACTTCGTGTTGCTACAGTTGAAGAAATATCATCAACAGCGAAAGAGTCACCGGACAGTGTTGGTCAACCTACAAGGAAGCAAGGTTCCGCTGTATGGCGCCGGTGCAAGCTTAGCCACCTTGGCAGACAATGGTAAAATATCGATGACGCTCGTCGTAGAAGTTAAGTCGCGCGGAAATGTTGTCTGGAAGTTGGTGAGGACTAAACACACGCGACGTGTCTCTTGCTCAGTAGCTATTGACCCTCACAACAACAAACCTATCAAACTTAAAGAGAATGATTGTAGATATATCTAAATAGTTTTTGGTCTAACAGAAACCAATTTCTTGGGTGCTATAGATTTGCTGATACAGATAAAAGGGTGAAAGAATAGTACTAGAAATTATTGAGGAAAAAAAAAAAAATAGGTTCATAATGAAAAAGAAAGCTCTATTTTAGAGTTGATTGTATGTGTGTGTGTGTGGATAGTTCAAAATTTTGAACATTGGTGCCTTTCCTTTAAAATCTCAATGAAAGACTTCTTTTTAGCTTTTATATAGTGATAGCATTTGTGATGATCAAGTTCCATGTACTTTTCCTCCCTTATATTCATCTAAAAAATCTCATTTCTTTTTGTTTGATTTTTTTAGTTATTTTTCTATAGGTAAATATAAGTATAGTAGTTAGTATATATATGTTAAGGAGAGACGAAAATATTAGTTACATACTTTGAACTTTAGACTTTCTGTATATAATTTTTTCGGCGTTCCAACCTAAACTATTGAGTTTGCTGGTTATGATTTTTACATATATCGGTCAATAATCGAATTTGAATTTCATTTTTTATCAATGTTTACATCTATAATTGTGTACAACCAACTGAATTAGAGTTTGGGTTCATGAACTTCACTTAACCATTTACAATTAGAATTGTCTTTTAATTCTCACGAAGTCATGTTTCAATTTCATGTTTTTTTTTTACAAAATGTATCAGTTTCATGTTATGCATATTTGTATTATCAAATCAATTATTTTCAAAAGAAAAATTAAGATTTTTCCTTCTCACAAGATTAATTTTATACTCTATATTTTCAATCATCTTGTAGTACATATACCGTTAAATTGTCTTAGAATTTAAAAAATTAATTTTAAATTTACCTTAGAGTATGAAAAATTAACTTCGAATTTATCTATACACAAATGATAATTTAGTAATAATCATACACATTATATACATCAATTACACTACCGATTTTTCTTAACGTATATAAAAAAGTCATAGAATCTGTATATAAAAAAGTCATAGAATCTTTATAAAAAGGATTGGAAGAAGTATATTTTTCACAAGCCATTGTATTTTTTAAAATCCAAAGAACGAAACAATTATCTCAATAAATATCCTCAATCCAAATATTTTACCAGGTTTCGAGGTAAAAAATAATAATAACAGTGTCATCCAAGACTCATAAGGTACGAAACAAAGCAATAAACCATGCATTTCAGTGCATACTATCAAAATGTTTTCCGATGCATTATCACCAAAAAGAGAGAAAAAATTTGTTTCCCGATGGGTTAGCTCCATAATGGAGATTCAGGAACTAACCTCAAATTCTAGACATAGCTCAAAATATTTAAATGAAGCTAAATATTACATCACAGAATACATCAGGTCAACAGCAGCAGCAGCTAATACATTCCTCCAACTCTGTCACGTCCCACACCACCACCACGCCTATCATCTCTTCCACTGCGACTCATGAATGTATCCCGACGATAGTCTTTTTCTTGTGGGCCACCTCTTATGGGAGACCGGCTTCTCTCTCTCACATCCCGAGTCCACCTACCACCACCGTCGCCACCACTGCGATGGGGAGGAAGTGATGGCAAAAGAGGTGCAGGTGGTGAAAGTGGCCTTCTCTCAAATCCTTTTCTTTCATTGGAGAAACCGTCTCTGCCCCGATCTCTGTTATCCCAATCCAATGGAGGTGGCCTATCAAACTTACTTCTCCCCCTGTATGTGTCTTCCATGTAATCTATACGCTCTCTATGCGCATTGGGATCTGGAAACCTACCTTCGTGTCTGAGTGGTGGCAGAGCAGCAGTGGATCCATATTCTCGAAGGCCATCCCTTCCCAAAGGACGAGGAGGAGGAGATCTGTAGCCATTGATATTCCTTTCTGGAGAGCGGTCTATCGGAGGTCCAGGAAAGCGTCTGTGAGGAGCATGAAGTGGTGGAGAAGCAGGATAAGCCCTCCTAGGACTTCCAGCAGCAGCAGGACGAGGCCTCTTACAGTTGTTACAATGGTCCCGTCTTGCAAAATTTAGATTACCACATCTGCAAGAATATAAAGCTAAATCGATAAGATATCCTCGGAATGATGCCACTGTTTAGATGTTTAACAACCAGAGTTCTAAATTATCAATCTACCAAGCCAATCAGAAGATTGATAAAAGTGACGGAAATTCAAATTCTAATGATAATGCAACTATGCAACCATCGTCACAATCAGAAAGACTAAGACTTACACTGGATCAGGACAAACCCAGTCTCCTTCCCTAGGACGCACATTGGGATTGTTTCTACCATGGCCTTCGCCTCTTGCATGTCCATGACCATAGCGAGGCCCATCAAAAGCTCTACCAATTGGCCTTCCACCTGCCCTACCACGAAAATGTGGGGGTGGAGGGTCTCGATATCTGCCATGATCTCTCCCGCCACCATATCCACGGTTTCGTGACGAGTGATTATAATCAGAAGTGAAACGGTGATCAGCATCTCTACGGTGAACGGGAGATGTGGAACCTGCACGAAATCTATATCCTGGGAAAACAAAGACATTGTGAGGGAAAATTTAGCAATGCGATCTATAGTAAGCCCAAAACATTGTGATCATGCAACTTCGATATAATCAGATTGACATTTCAAATAAAGGTTACCACCGGACAGGGCTAATCCTCATGGATACGAAAACAAAAAACGTGAAGAGTGTAGGAAGTTTACATAACACCTTCAATAATTCAATGTCACAACCCAAATACCCGATCCATTTTACCATAATAAAAACAGGCTCTATGAGCAAGGCTTTCCACTAACACAAGAGTTACCTCCTGTATAACCTTGATCCAAATTCTCTCTATGTTTGAATGCTATATCATAGACCTTGATATAGTTAAATACACAAACCATTTAACCTAAGTATCTGAAATATCAAATCCAATTTCAAATTTCGGAGTCAAGAGTTAGAGAAAACTTCTACAAAAAGCTAATCCGACGTGATAAACAAAAGACCAACATCATTTCACCCTTTAGAAAGCAATCAAACTCCAGATCGCACAATCAGAACATATGCCACAAGGAAATAACCAGCAACAACCATCCCCAAAGCGCAACCAATCCCGAGGTTTAATAACCTGCCCCCATCAACAACTCGCCGGACCCCTCTAAGGGACCATATTTGTTAGTCTGCGAAGGGTCAATTCAGGAAACATAATTCATGAATTAGCAGCAAGCCAAACACAAGAATGGCCTGGGCAGAAAAACCAATGAAGCCGTGTACAATGATCCCAGAAATGAATTATCCTCTCTGCTGGAATAAACTATGTCCCCAAATAACTTCAAAACATCAGCAGAAATAATTCAGACATGGAGAAGTGCATCAGATTTGGTTCATTTTTAGAAGATATGCGTCCCTTTTCTGTACCGCATCAAATTATCAATGCATCAATATGAAAAATATTAAGGATTCAACAGAAGTTCATAAACTTCCATTGTGGAATAACTACTCTGAAAGCAGCCTTCCATGTTGTAAATAAATAACCGTCTGATTATCCCTCTAATTAATCAACCAAAGAAGAAAAATCCACAGAAAGTAAAATGACAGCCACCATCCAAACAATCATTGCAAGGACTATTGCATAAGTAAACCACATAAATGTAGATGGAATTGAAATAACCAGGAGTTGAATACAAAAAAACCACATATGACCAATGACACCATGAACTTTTTCATCAGTAAGTATTATCTTTCCACAATGTCAAGTCAGCTTCTGCAAGGTATTAAACTACGAACTCACACACCCACACACATTTCTTGCAGCAGAACCTACATATACCGACCAAATATTGGTTATAACTTAAGGTTATTCACCAAAAACGATTTGTAAATGTCATTGTCTGTCCTCTACAAATCCTGTACCCGTATTGAAGTTCTACCAAATTGCCCATGCAGTACCATGTACGGCAATAACTTCAAATTGTATACCAGATTCCATTAAACTTGACTCTGTCTTTACCTTCACAAACACCCAAAAACCAAACAAATACCCATGACCCTGCAAAATGAGAACCCAAGCAGCAGATATTGTGCTGCATAACCCACGCACAAGTTCATGCAGAATGGACAATTACCATCATCCAACACAAATATTAACTCCTTAAAATCAAAAAACTTTTCCAGACCATGATCCAAAGCTGAGTTAAAAGCAACATGCCTTCCTCAAAGCCCAAGAACTTGAGGCAACATCAAAGCTGTAACACACAAATGCAAAATTTACTCACTGTTGACATTGCATAATCGATAGGGCATCCATATGTGTTGTATGCACATAATGAATAGACAGCATGTCTAACGAAAACGACATTGACACACATAATCAGTCCTTAAAAAGAGCACCTCAATGTCATATAGCTTCCATGAAAGAGCGATCCAGGGATGACCCAGACCAATTATGGATCTATCATGGGCAATCTTACTTTGCAATTGCAAGAGATTGGGAATTAAAAACTACTACCTCGAGTCACACGGCAGCAACTCTACCCATTAGCATTAGTCAAAACTCAACTATTAAAAAACGCGTGAAATGGGAGTTTACCTCCCACCTAACCCCCAAACACGACAAATTCAACTACCTAATTCTACTTCAAAATCATGCTTTTACTCATTCAATAATAAAAAAATCAAGTCATGGACATTATTTCACAGCAACAACGGACAGAAAATTCATTTAATAACCCCCAAATACAACAAATTCAACTACCTAATTCTACTTCAAAATCATGCTTTCACCTATTCAATAATAAAAACATCATGTCATGGAAATATTTCACAACAACAATGAACAGAAAACTCATTTAATAATCCCCAAATTCAACTTCAAAATCATGCTTACACCTATTCAATGATAAAAAATCATGTCATGGACAATATTTCACAGCAACAACAGACCGAAAATTCAACAATGCATGTGCCTGAACCATTAGCGTTAGTAGTAGTCAAGTTGAAATTTCAATCAAATCCAATGCTAACTACAAGCAAAAAACATTGTTTTCCTGAATTCCAGTTTTAGATGCTGCAAAAACAAAACGAAAATAAAATCTACAACTTCAAGAGAGGACCAATATTCACAACAACGGGCAGAAAATTCATATTAATTACCCCCACAATTTGTTGTCATCAACCAACATTATATGTCCCTGAACTATTAGTGTTAGCACTTAGCAGTAACCGAGTTGATATTTCAATCAAATTGGATGCTAATTACAGACAAAAAAAACATTGTAATCAAAATCTACAACTTCATAGTCCAATCTTCAAAAACAAAAGCAAGATAAACTACCTAATTCTACTTCAAAATCATGCTTTATAATATGGTGCAATCAAGTTGATATTTCAATAAAATCCAATGCTAATTCCAATTAAAAAAAAAAACATAGTTTTCATGTTATGATGCAGCAATCTTCATAGCTCAATCTTCGAAAACAATTCCAAATTTATATCATCTCAATCATTACCTTCTCAAATCACAATTATTATGCTATTCCATTCGACATCAAAACAAACAAAATTTCAAAAAAAAAAAAAAAACTAATAAATCACACGAACAAATCCAAATTCTAAATTCTAAAATTTGAAAATTGAAAAACCTAATCCGATAACAAGAGACAAAATCAGTCTAATAAGGGAAATGAAAGGAAGAAATTACAAACCAGCGTCATCAGAAAATCGATCGGAGCGAGAATAAGGAGGAGGAGGAGGTTCACGGCGAAGTTCACCAGGTTCGTAATCGTTGGAGTGAGCACCGCCGCTAGGTGAATTGTCGTTGAGGGAAGGACGAACGACGAGGCTGCTCAAGAGAGGTTGGTGATGGTGCGGTGGTGATTGGTCGCTGTCTCTTGACGAAGTCATAACTGTTTTGTGAAGATTCTAGATCGGTGATTTCTGAAATTTCTGATCCACCAGGTTGGTTCTTCGATCACGGCGAGGAGGTTATAAACCCTACACACCATGTACCATCAAACACCTATTCTTAATTTTATCTTTTTATTATTATTATTCTTAATTATTTTAAATTAAAATAATAATATAGTTTTTTTTTATTCGGAAAGTTAAATGCTTATCATTAAAAATTAAGGGCTGTATTTCAAAAACAAAATTAGGAGCTTTATAGTACATAAAAAAAACTCCTAACCTTGCGCCAAAAAGCTCTCTATTTGTAAGTTTTCTATTGAGAAAATATAAGATGATTATTCATTCACTCTCGTATTTTACTCACAAATGTAAAAAGATATTATAGAAATTATATTTTGATAGTATAAAATACTCTTTTTTATATTCTTGATTTTGAGGGTCCAGTAAATGAATAGGGAAGAAGATAAGTTGTTCTGCATTTCTTAAAATATATTTAGATTTTAATTTACAAAATTAGTATATTTTGTAGACTTAAATGAAGTTTGTGTTCCCTTTTCTTCTCTGAGTTGATTATTTAATAAAGAAAAAAATTGTAAAAGAGTTTCTCCAAAAAAATCAATTTTTCTAAAACTAGAAAAAAAATTTCAGAAAAATGGGGAAAACAATCTCAAAGCAAACTGATTTTGTTTTGTGAAAAAAAAATTATATTTTTTTCCAAAATAAAACTTGATTTATTTATTTTTTTAAGAAAAATCTAGAAAAGAAAACTCAATTTTGTGGTTTTTTTTTTTGGACTTCATTTAGTGAAGTCTTTTTAGCCATAGTATTTTTTAGACCTTCGATTATGTGAAAATGGGGTTAATAAATAATTGGCTTGCAAAATTGACATTTATATGTACATCCTTAAAAAGAATATTAAATAATTCAAAAACTACTTCAAATGAGAAATTATTGTTAATATTTTAAAAAAAATTTAAATTATATTTTTTAACAAATATTGTTTACTATGATAGACAAATACAAAATAACTTCTGATTTTAAATTACTAATTTTTTTTAAAACTTGTATCAAACCTACGAGTTTAAATAATGTAACTAATCTCTTTAAATTCAATAACCAAATAATCAAATTTTTGTGATATCCACTTGATGGTTCTTAGATTCATCCACCACAAACTTAACATTCATATCAAAAATAACATTTTTTAAGCTAAGCCAACATATCCACCCAACTTTTACCTTTAACCCATAAGTTTCTCCAAGTCAAATATGGAGAATTGGATGGATCCAAATGGTATTTGCTCTTATAAACAAATCAAATTTATGAAGGTAACGAAAAATACAAAAAAATTGAAAGATTTAAATTGTGTTACCTTTTTAAAATCATATTTTGATTATTTATTTTATTAAAAAAAAATTTGTTCGTTTTAATTAATTTTTCAGTAAAATCATTTAAAGAAAATATATAAATGTAAAAAGAAAATAAAAAGAAAAGGTGACAGTTATTTAAAACTAGTTCACAGCCAATTAATTGTCACCTTTATTATCAAAATATTATATAAATATTATTTACTATCACCTTTAGACACAATAAGTATTATCTATGTCTCTTCAGGTACTAAGTATTATTTATTAGTCTCTTTAAACCCAACAAGTATAATTTATGCCTCTCTAGGGCCAAATATTATTTATTAGTCAATAAGTATTCCATATGTCTCTTTAGCACTGCGACCTTTGATTAAGATTTATTCCTACAAATAAGTGCCACTTTTTTCATCGACTTCAACTTGTGAGTTAGAGTGAGTTACGAAATTTGGTGATAGACATTATCATTTAGAAAAATAGTTGTTTACTTTTATATAAAGTTTATGGCCACTTTTTCAGGTTGTTGTGTACTGAGAGTTTAGTCTTCAAAATTTATTATCAATCTTCGTGTTTAGACTTTGTACTTTATTGTTTTTGTCTTCAATGATTTCTTCATTCCAATGGAAGCTAATGTTGATGTCATATTTACATTTACGAGCTTATCAGATGATGATACATATTGGTTAGACATTCTATTGATATCTTGTACCTAACGTTGAATGACTTATCCTATCAAATTATCTTATGTGTTTTACTTGGTTAAGCAAACTGGTGAATGTCGTATTCAATTTATTTCTTTGACTCGTTAAGTGTTTTACTATGATGTGAACCGATAGTAAAGTTCATACAATCTTGGACTTTAGTGTGACTGATTAGTTATGTGTCACTCATTTGTTAATAGTTGACGAGTACAATAAAATCTATTTTTTCAATCACAAATTAGTCATGTTGTTTAGACAATGAGCATCTTATAGTCTCTTTTTCAATTTTAGATTTTTTCCCCTTTTATTTCCTATTATTTTCTTTCATTTGTCTGTTCTAAGAGGATATGCTACATGTGTATTTCAATAAATATCAGAGAAAATCATTATATTTAATATCATTAAAATACTAAATGTTACATTTTTCTTAAACCAATTTAATTCTTATAATCTGGTCATTCTTAATGATAGTCAACAAATATAATTTTGAACAACACTTTTTTTTTTTTTTCAAAACTATCAATATTTTTTGTTGAACATTAATCTCAAGCCACCCTCTTAATTTGATGCAAAATTTATAATCTATAGATAAACATACTCTTAAGTCATCTACACAAGAAAAATCATACATGTGACTTATATCATAAAATAAACAATAATTAAAGATTCTTTGTTTAGTCTTAAAAATGTCATATACACTTCAATTTTCACGAGTTTGAACTTTACATCGTTCTTAAAGTTTTATTGGTGCATAAAACATAATCTATATACATTTTGCATTATATTTTAAATATATGACTGTTATATACTTAACGGTATATTATTAGCATATTTCAAAACAAATAGGTATTCGTGCCATGCATGAATTATTATACAAGTAAATTTAACAAAGCAAAAGAAAAAGTGATAGGATGTTTAGCAAAAAATTCACAAGCTCTGTTGAATTTGATAAAAGATAAACTTTTCAACCTAATATCACGAAGATAAGATATTAATACTAGTAAATTAATAAATCAAAGAAACTTTATTTGTTTTGATATTCTATTCATGAAGTCGGGTTTTTTGATATTAAGCTCAAAATATAAGATTATTTAATATTCTTTAAAAATATTAAGTTTATCAGAGTAAGGTTGACTCATACGTATTTAAATAAAAATATTTGAGCAATTATCAATTTATTATAATCGAGTTTTTTAGATGTTAAACTCATAAATAAGATTATCTATCTTTTTTAAGAGATGTTAAATTTGTTTAAACAAGATTAACTCGTGAGAGTTGAATATTTATTTATCATAATCAATTTTTTGAGATATTAAATTTCAAAACAAAGTTATTCAAATTTTTTCAAAATGTTAGACTCTTTTAAAAAATATTGATTACAAAACAAAAAAAAACACTTTTTCTCCCAAAATTCAAGAAACATTGTCTCACTTTCATACATATTTAAAATCTCTTACAATGATTGCAACATTTTTTGACAATTTAAAATATTTTTATACTGATAGCTTACATCAACTAAATCTTTATTTAATTAATTTAATTGTATATATTATATCACACTTAGACAAATTTTTGTTATAATGATTTTTTTTTTTGAAATTATTCTTTTTATTATTATTTTTTAACTTATTGATCGTACATAATTTCCCCTTCTCTGCTTCCTTCACAAATCAGCAACACCTGGCGCACAACAGCACCATCTCTTCCGTTTCGCCGTCGTTTAACGGTTACTGTTTTCCGTTTCACCACCGTTTATTATTCCGTTTCCAAACCCAAACTAACTCTCGAGATTTTCCTCTCTCTCTCTCATCTGAGCCACACACACAGATTCAGAGAGAGAAAGCTCTGCGAACTATTGGATTCTGAGCTCTCTGTTAATTGGTGCGTATATGCTACTCCTCCGTTTGTTTTTTAGTTGTGATTTCATTTTCTTTCTGTCTATTTTTTTCCTTCGTATTTTCCTGTTTGTTTGATCTCGATTCACTTCATTTTCGTTTTCTATTAAGTTTATAGCTTTTACTATGATTCATTTTCGGTAATTTTTGTAGATTAGTAAGGATAAGCTTAATTGTTTATATAATAAGTGATTTGAAAGTTCTATGACTTATGAGCGATGTTTGGGTTTTGGAATCTGATTCTGATGATGTTGAAATTGCAAAGTACTATTGTTTATAGGTTATTGTTGTTCTGGCATTTTGCTTTTTTGAGTGCTTGAAACTTCTCCTGTTAGTTTTGGTTTCCACTGCATGCATTTATGTGTATATAGGATTATGTGTATGTAGGAGTTTTCTCGCAAAGAAAGCTTAAATATCCCTTTGTCCCTTAATTTATTTATTTTAAAAGTTCACTTTGGTCTCATAACTCTAAAACTGTCAAGTTGGTCCGAAACTTATATCGCTAGTCCTCAATATTTATTTACGACAGATGAGAAATTGAGAAAGTTTGAACTGCGCCGTCTGCTGTTTGTTTGTATCAACAATACAAATATGGTTTGAGAAGCATTGTGTTATGTGATATCACACCGAAACAGTGCAATGAAGGGTACATGTATTTCTCTTCTCAAAAGCTGCAAATCTATGTCTCACCTTAAGCAAATTCAGACTCTCATTTTCTCCACTGGCCTCCAACAAGACAGGGACACCCTCAACAAGCTCATGGCTGTTTCAATTCAAGACTTTCACTATGCACTTAGAATCTTCAACCACACCCAACACCCATCTTTGTTCATCTACAATCTCCTAATCAAATCCTTCGTTAAAAGGGGTACTTTCACTGCAGCCATTTCTCTATTCAACCAACTAAGGGAAGATGGGCTGTGGCCTGATAATTACACCTACCCTTATGTTCTCAAGGCTATTGGTTGCATGGGTGAGGTTGGTCAAGGGGAAAAGGTTCATGCTTTTGTCATTAAGACTGGTCTTGACTTTGATAATTATGTTTGTAACTCGTTGATGGACATGTATGCTGAATTGGGCCGTGTTGCTTGTCTCAAACACATGTTTGAGGAAATGCCTGACAGAGACAATGTCTCTTGGAACATCATGATTTCGGGTTTTGTCAGGTGTAAGAGATTTCGGGAGGCCGTTGAAGTTTTTCAGCAGATGCGAATGGAAAACAATGAGAAGCCTAGTGAAGCTACTGTGGTGAGCACTCTAACCGCTTGTGCGGCATTGAGGCATGTGGAGCTTGGCAAGGAGATTCACAGTTATATCGCAAATGAATTGGATTTCACGACCATTATGGGGAATGCATTGTTGGACATGTATTGTAAGTGTGGATGTGTGAGTGTGGCTCGTGAAATTTTTGATGGGATGACTGTGAAGAATGTGAATTGTTGGACCAGTATGGTAACTGGGTATGTAAATTGTGGTCAGTTGGATCAAGCTAGAGATTTGTTTGACAAGAGTCCAACAAGGGATATTGTTCTTTGGACGGCTATGATTAATGGTTATGTTCAGTTTAATTGTTTTGATGAGGCAATTGCATTATTTGGGGAGATGCAAGTCAGAGGAGTGAAGCCTGACAAGTTCATTGTGGTTTCTCTCCTAACATGTTGTGCTCAATTGGGAGCTTTGGAGCATGGCAGGTGGATTCATGATTATGTACGTGAAAACCGAATCACGGTGGATGCTGTGGTTGGTACTTCCCTTATTGAAATGTATGCTAAATGTGGTTGCATAGAGAAGTCTTTGGAGGTTTTTAATGGATTAAAGGAAAAGGATACTGCCTCATGGACTTCGATTATTTGTGGACTGGCCATGAATGGTAAGACAAAGAAAGCACTGGAGTTGTTTGAAGAAATGAAAACATTTGGGGCAAAACCGGATGATGTTACTTTTATTGTTCTTCTGAGTGCGTGTAGTCATGCAGGATTGGTAGAAGAAGGCCGCAGGTTATTTCATTCCATGTCATGTATATATGATATTGAGCCAAATTTAGAACACTATGGGTGTTTCATTGACCTTCTTGGTCGAGCTGGACTTTTACATGAGGCAGAGGAGTTGATAAGAAAGTTACCGGACCAAAAAAATGAGATAATAGTTCCAATTTATGGATCTTTGCTAAGTGCCTGCAGAACTTATGGCAATACTGATATGGGTGAAAGGCTTGCTACAACACTAGCAAAAGTGAAATCCAGTGATTCAAGTCTTCATTCACTCCTTGCTAGCATTTATGCTTCTGCTGACAGATGGGAAGATGCGAGCAAGACGAGAAGTAAGATGAAAGATTTGCATATAAAAAAGGTGCCAGGGTGTAGTGCCATTGAGGTGGATGGCATTGGCAACAAAGTAGAAGTTGGGGACCTTTCCCATTTTCGGACCAGATCTGATTGTACTTCTATGAGAATTTGATTCTGTAGTACATATGTTTAATGCATATGTATGTTTATTTACAAAGAAAGTTAACAAAGTATATCCTATATGAAAGTATAAATTGATGAAGTTGTGGGAGTTTTGTCAAAGAGAGACACCCAAATTTTGAGTAACGGGACTGATTATTTTACTTCATTGTGTGTAAAAGGGAATGAGGTTACAATTAGAGACTTGTGCTACTTTAAAAAGTAATACATTTATTAAGTTAGTATAATTTTGATGGTGAGCATAAGAATTTTTATGAGCCAAAATATGGACATACTTCTCTTCAAGATATAATTTAATTTCAAAATCTTGGCTACATGGATTTCAGTCGTAGTATGACATATGTGGCCTATAACAATTATGTTTGTGCTGGTAAAGTATACTCAGTAGCAACAGTAAAGGACCATCAATTGTTGATATATGCATGATCAATTCCAATGAAACTTGATTTTTCTTTGTTCCTTTTGCATGGATTTCTTTCTGAAAAGTGAAGAAAAAAGCACGTTGTGAAATGAGAACAATTTGCTCATGTATTTGAGACTTGGGACTGGAAGGGTCACTTTTAATCACTTGCATGACTAAATGAATAACATCATTGTCATAACAACATTTCAGAAATAAGAAATCAACGGAAGATGGGTCATATAACTGTGGTAGGTCCTTGGAGATTGCTGGTTAGTAACAAACTTCTCTTCAGTCATACTCTATCTTTGTAGTTATTGATCTTATGTTGCTAGAACAACTAAGAAAGATGGTTTTTATAGTCACTTTCATTTAATATCTTTATCATAACTTAGTAGGTACTGTGAGTATAGCTCGTAGCGATATAACTAATTTAGTTGACTTAAGATACATGTATATTTGAAGTATGTATTAGTTTAGTTATGTCAAATCCTTTCCCTAGTCAATGAAAATAATCACAACCTCTTGAAGATGTGTTTCTTTTTTTACTTTCGTAAATGTGCTATCACTCTTTCGTAAGATGCAACTCATATTTCTATCCCTAAGAATAGGTTGATTACTTCATATTGAACTTTCCCCGTTCTTTCCTCTTGTTGAAGCAAAATTAGATCTTTTTTATTTACTTAAAACTTTCGGTATTCATTTCTTACATTTAAGTCGTTTAATATTTAGACATTTTTCCTTTTTGGATTTTATAGCCTATTAAGAAAACCCTATCATTCACTGTGTGTTTCATAAATTTTTCTTAGAATGTCACTTGCATTGATATTCAACACACCGAATTCCAGTTATGATATTCTCTAATGTCTTGTGTGCTCATGAGTGATGAGTGAAGCATACAAGTTATTATCCTGGTGCTGGTGGTTCAGCTCACTTGCTTGGTAAGTTCCTTGGGTCGTGCTTTGTATTAGTTTCCTCGAAGACCAATTGTCTTACCAACATTAGTTAGTAATTAGCTTTACAAATGTCTGGGATGGTTGCTGCTCTTACTCCGTTGCCTGTTTCTGGTGTTCCTGTGTGTGGTTCTTCCATGAGATTTGGAGCTCTGCGATCTATCGGATTCGGAGCTCTGCGATCTATCGGATTCGGAGCTCTGCGATCTATCGGATTTGGAGCTCTCTGTTCATTGGTGCGTATATACTATTCCTCCGATTGTTTTTCAGCTGTGATTTCATTTTCCTTTTTTTCTATTTTTTTCCTTCGTATTTTCCTGTTTGTTTGATCTCGATTCACTTCATTTTTCGTTTTCTATTAAGTTTTCATAGATTCTGTTTCTGTTACGTTTTTTCTTGCCTTTTTGTTGTTTCGTTTGAAAACAGAGGAACTCGTTTTTGCTCAGTCGAGTAGTAGAAATCTGAATTGTTATTTTATTTTAATATAAATGAAGAAGAAAATGCGTTGTTATTGGCTTTGGCTATTTCTTTGCGATGCTTGAATCAATTGATTCGTAGAGTAATCATATTTATAGCTTTTACTGTGATCCATTTTTGGTAATTTTTGTAGATTAGTAGGGATAAGCTTAATTACTTATAGTACAGTGATTTGAAAGTTCTATGACTTATGAGCGATGTTTGGAATCTGACTCTGATAATGTTAGGAATCACAAGGTCAAAGAGATTATTAAGATTAAAGATTAATCTCATAAGAAAAATAAGCATTGGAGCTTGATGGATAATAAAACTCATACGGTTTCATATTGAATAAAAGATAAATTCTCTATAATATATATAGAGAAACTAACTACCAAATTAAAATCTGACTGACTCTAACAACCTAAGTTGAAACTCTACCTAACATTATATTTCTAATAGATGATTTTAAAATTGCTAAGTACTATTGTTTATAGGTTATTGTTGATAGCATTTCACGTTTTTGAGTGCTTGAAACTTCTCCGGTTAGTTTTGGCTTCCGCAGCATGCATTTACGTGTATGTTGGATTAGGACGAGAATATTTTCAGAACTGCTAACTGTTTTCAATTTGACAGTTATTTTCTCTCTCAAACAAAAAGGCAAAATAATGATATATAAGAGTTATCATGATTTTAGTGGGAAAAATATCTGCTATTAGAGGATTATTTTGTGTCTGTGTGTGTAGTTCATGCTTGAATTTTATTGAGTGTCAGAGTTTGGATAGAACATAGTTCTTTAAGATTTTAATGAGAAAAATAGCTGCTGTTATAGGATTATTTTGCGCATGCCCGGGTGTAGTCATTCTTGAATTTCATTGAGCTTTGAGTTTGGACTTTGGATAGAACATAGTTCTTTAAGATTGTAGTTTTCTTTTCTTTTCTTTCTTGTATGTTATATAGACGGCCTTGCCTTAAGAATTGGGAAAGGATTGTTTGAAATGCTGATAGAACACTGTATTTGATAACGATCAAGAAATATATCTTGGTTCCCAGAGAAAGACGATAGATATATTTTGGAGCTCAGGTTGTTATTTTAACTTGCCTTCCAAGGGGACAAACAGTATTGTTAGCGTCTCACAAGCCATTTACGTATTAAACTTTGATTTTGTTGTCTTTGCTAAGCTTTCATGTAACCTATTAGTTTTAATCTTTTTTCTTCTGCACACACAAACATAGAAACTGAATCTTCTCAGTTAGGCTGATTCGGACAAGCTGGCAGGTGAAATTTTCGCATGTGGGGGCATTACCGGGAAAGCTCCTCAATGTACAAACACACTCCTTCAAGAGATTATTCAAATTTGGAAGACATGGAAGATAACTCAGGTATTCCTTCATTAAACATTTACAAATGTACTTCAAGTTGAGTGACATCTATTAACTAGTTCAATTTTGTTGTGAAAATATAGCAACTAACTTGAATACTTCCTCAAGGAAATATCCTACCTGTGAAATCATTGCCACCTTTCCAGCATAATTGTTTCAACATTTCATTATTCAGAAGAAAAGAAAATCATCTGATCTTGAAAGTGATTTTGCTTTCATATGTTATTGCTTTTGTAGATTATTAATAGTTTGCAATCAACTGCACTGCAGTGCTGAAAATGATAATTAGAAAATGTCTTTTAGTGATGTAATGCATATTTTTGATTAGTTCTTCAGTCATGGTAACTACTAACCATGCTAGCCAAGAGCTGAACCAGAACACTAGCATTCTAGTCCCAATTGGGAACCTCCTCCTTTGGGGTGGTTGAAGCTTAATGTTGATGCTGGCATCGTTAAAGATGAAGGTACCGTTTAGGGGCTGGTGCTTAGGAACCACCTATCTGAAGTGGTCTATACAGCAACAAAAAAGGATATTCTGTCTGTTGATGCTTTAACTGCTGAAACTCTTGGTTTGCGGTGGAGTTTGCAAGTGGCACACCAGCAACACCTAACCAAAGTGCTTGTTGAACTGGATGCAAAGATGGTTATTGATTATTTTAATGGCAAGTTGCCTCAAGCTTCTATTAATCATTTTATTGTTGATTGTAAGTAGAGGAGTGTTCTGTGAAGTGTGAACTATATAATCGTATTTAGTTCACTCAAGTAAGTTTTTGTCTTCACTCTTATCTAATGATATATAAACTTCAAATCAATCTTCCAAAAATATAGGTGCACTTTTTAATTGATCCATGAGCTCATCAATCCTTAGGGGTGAATAACAATTCTTAATCATCAATTATTTGACTAGAAATATTGTCATTCATAAAAATTGATTCGTGAGATTAAAAGTTAATTAATTAAATAACATTTTAAAAATAATAAACATAAAATATAATAAAGAATTATTTAGGTTGTCATTATAGTTTATGAGTGTAACAAAATCTCAAATACATTTTTGAATATCTCTTTTGCTTATAAACTAAATTGACCAATGAAAAACTCATTCAATAACTAAATTGATTAATTAAAAACACATTTAAAGACTAAAATAATTAAAAGATGACATATTTGGATATATTTTCATAATTTTAGTATGTTTAAAAATTATTATGACAACATTTTAAGTATTCAATGATCAAAATGAATATAACCTCTAAAATTAATTAGAAGGAACAAAATAGTCTCAGTGACCTGTCTTGGACCGTGTGTTATAGGTCGGATCTGATCCGAACTCAAAAAATCAAAAACAAAAATATTTCTTCATATCTGACCCGACCAAACAAGGGCACAGACACAATTACTTAGTTTAAAGTTTGCAGGGCAGTAATTGTTTATCCTTGTGATAGAGTTTATAGGGGAAGCAATTACTATTGGTAATCGATATTTGTTGTGATGTTGGTGTTAGAGCCAATACACAACATCCAAAACCTTTTGTTGGAATATTTACCAAAGCTCTTGCCCTTTGTGGTTTCATTGTTGTGAAAGCATAGCTCCACCTTTCATTTAATATTTATAAATAGTCTATCTTTGCTTAAAATTTTACCATTTTTTTAATGAAATATATTTTTTAAATATTTATCTACAACTTGTTATAAGATCAATCCAATTTTATCTCTATATTATCTCATCTTTATTTGACCTATATCTTATTGGATTCGATTTGATTAAATATCAAATTCAGACTAAAATAGTAAAAATTGTTTCAACCTAATTTTAAATTGAGTAAAAGACACACAAAACTAATACACGCGTAAAATTGACCAGGTGGAAGCACATATAGAAAAACAAGACAAGATTGGAAGAGACCATGGGTCTATATGGGGTCCCAACTTTACCAATAGGAGTTGTTGAGTGACACATTTTAAGACCTCATCCCCACAAACGTATAATAAAATATAGACACCTGTCCTCATCTTAGCCTTCATAAAGAATTGTGTCCCACCGTCCAATTTTATTATCATGGAATGAAATATATTAAAATACGTTGGATCCTATACTTTACGTGCCATTAAATCATGAATAATAATTAGATGCCAGATAAAAAACCACAAATGATTCAAAATTAGGAATTAAAGATATTCAAAATTACCAAAATGCTTCCGTAAATAACAATTATATTCTATTTATATGACTTTTTTTGAAAAGTAGAAAGTAAATTTTTTTTTTGTAGTCAAGAATTGTTTGTTGTTTATTAATGAAATCTGTAATTAATTTTTTATTTAAATATGATGATATGAAATTGAATTTTAACTAGAGTGATTTTTTATTAAATTTTATTCATTAAAATGTCTTATCCTATTCATAATACCTTCTTTCATTCTAAATTTGTTAATAAAAAGTTCTCATTAAATTAAAAAGAGTATTAAGATATTATTTTTTTCAACATTTTTCTTTTATTAGATGGAATCGTTTCATTACTTTATACTTATTTTTAAAGTGTAGACTCATTAAATCAGCTATTAAGAGAATAATATTAAATTGAACGTTGAAAAGAAAAGAGTGTTTTCATTAGTTTTTCTCAACAAAAAAATTTAATACCGTTGCTTATATATATGAGTTTGCCATTAACGCTCGTGTTCTTTCTTTTTCACCGCAAACCAACAACCATCACTGATTAATTGTACTGGATTCTTCCTTTTTTTCTTTCTGTTTCCTTCACAAACCAGCAACACCTAGCGCACGATAGCACCATCTCTTCTGTTTTGCCGTCGTTTAGCGGTTACCGTTTCTGTTACACCACCGTTTATTATTCCGTTTTCAAACCCAAACTAACTCTCTGAGATTTCTCTCTCTCTCTCTCTCTCTCTCTCTCTCTCTCTCTCTCTCTTTCTCTCTCTTTCTGAGCCACACACTCAGATTCAAAGAGAGAGCTCTGCGATCTATTGGATTCGGAGCTCTCTGTTCATTGGTACGTATATACTATTCCGCCGTTTGTTTTTCAGCTGTGATTTCATTTTCCTTCGTATTTTCCTGTTTGTTTGATCTCGATTGACTTCATTTTCGTTTTCCATTTTGTTAAACAAGTTTTCATAGATTTCGTTTCTGTTACGTTTTGTCTCGCTTTTTTTTTTGTTTCGTTAGAAAAACAGAGGAACGCGTGTTTGCTGAGTCGAGTAATAGAAATCTGAATTGTTTTATTTATTTATTTATTATTTATTTATTTTAAATAAATAAGAAGGAAAGTGTATTGTTATTGGATTTTGCTATTTGTTTAAGATGCTTGAACCGATTGATTTGTAGAGTAATCGTATTTGTAGCTTTTACTGTGATTCATTTTCGGTGATTTTGTGTAGATTAGTAGGGATAAGCTTATTGTGACTTGAAAGTTCTATGAATTATGAGATGTTTGGAATCTGATTCTGATGATGTTGAAATTGCCAAGTACTATTGTTGCTGGCATTTCGCGTTTTTGAGTGCTTGAAACTTCTCCGGTTAGTTTTGGCTTTTACTGCATGCATTTATGTGGATGTAGGATTATGAAGAGAATGTTTTCAGAATTGCTCTGGCTCTGATACCTAGCTACTTCTATTGAGAAAAATTCAAGTTCCACATGGATAAGAGATAGAATTCTATAATAGTTTCTATAATAGTTTATGAAGAGAGACAACTCTCACTTTACAAGCCGGTTTTGTAAGGATGAATTAAACCTAATATAAAACCTAAGAGCTCCCGCAACGAACAATGGTTTTCAATTTGATAATCTCGTTTACTTTGTGAAAATATTTCTGTTTTCATTTTTTAAATGTGTTCTTTTATTTTGATGAGAAACTCTTGAAGCGAACCATTATCATGGAGAGAAGGTGAAATGGTAGTTGGTGAAGATGCATTTTTTGAAAATAATGAAAATTTAGACAATTTAGACAATGGTTAAATGTGCATTTTTTGAATTTAGACAGTTTATGTTTTTACATTTTCACTGTTTCTAAAAATTTAGACAATTGTTCACTTCATAATATGTTACCACCTTATTAATAAATAAGTGAAGTTAACATGAGTTTTCGGAAATGAAAATAGGAACATTTTCTTAAAGTAAACGGGCCTTATTTTCTCTCATAAAAACAGAAAAAGATGAAATAACAATATATAAGAGGTATCACGATTTTAGTGGGAAGAATATCTGCTATTAGAGGATCATTTTGTGTGTGTGTAGTTCAATCTTGAATTTCATTGAGCTTCGAGTTTGGATAGAACATAATTTTTTAAACTTTTAGTGGGAAGAATAGCTTCTACTAGAGGATTATTTTTGCTCGTCTGTGTGTGTTCAGTTCATGCTTGAATTTCATTGAGCTTCAAGTTTGGACAGAACATAGTTCTTTAAGATTTTAGTTTTCTTCCTTCTATGTTTTATAGACAGCTTTGTCTCCCAAATTGGGAGAGGGTTGTTTGAAATGCTGATAGAACACTGTATTTGATAATGATCAAGAATTATTTCTTGGTTCTTAGAGAAAGATGATAGATATATATTGGAGCTCAGGTTGTTTTTTAACTTGACTTCCCAGGGGACAAACAATTGTTTTAGTGTCTCACAAGACATATATGCCATAAACTTTGATTTTGTTCACTTTTCTGATCTTTCATGTCACCTATTAGTTGTTTATTTTTCTACACATAAAAATTGAATCTTCTTGGTTAGGCTAATTCCGGCAAGCTGGTAGGTGAAATTTTGGCATGTGGGGGCATTACCGAGAAAACTCCTCAATGTACAAACGCACTCCTTCAAGAGATTATTCAAATTTGGAAGATGTGGAAGATAACTCAGGTATTCCTTCATTGAGCATTTACAAATGTACTTCAAGTTGTGTGACATCTATTAACTAGTTCAACTTTGTTGTATAACATAGCAACTAACCTAAATATCTCCTCAAGGAAATAACCTACCTGTGAAATCATCGCCGCCTTTCCAGCATAATCCTTTCAACATTTCATTATTCAGAAGAAAAGAAAATCATCTAATCTTGAAAATGATTTTGCTTTCACAGTTTCATACTTTCTGTTGAAGTTGTGGGATTTCATAAATAAGGAGGAGAGAAGATAATAAGTGCATGAATATTATTGATAATAGTTTTATGCTTACTTGATTACAAAAGACTCAATACTAATATCTTTTTATAAAGAAAAATAGATTCAATCCTAAATTAGGAACAAACCATAATAATAATGAGAGATATTCTAAGGATATCTCTAGGATTATAAATTGATCCTATAAAATAACTCAAGATACTCTAATATAATATAAAAGATATTTTCTAATATTCTAACACTTTCTTTTATATGTTATTGCTTTTGTCCCTATTATTGATAGTTTTGTAATCAACTGCACTGCAGTGCTGCAAATGATAATAGATAAAAATGTCTTGTAGTGATGTAGTGCATATTTTTTTATTAGTTCTTCAATCACAATGACTACTAACCATGCTGTTTTATATGTCTGATAGATCTTTTAGACAACTGCATGGATAAGGAAACCTCGAGTCCTTCATGGAAGCTTTCTTTACCACATGTACTTGTAGCGACCATTTCTTCATTCCTATTTGGATACCATCTAGGGTTTGTGCTCCCTTATTTTCTATTTCTCCACGTCCCCTCAGTTTTCTGGCTTTAATTGGGAATCCATTAAAGACTTGAATTTTGATAGTTTGATTTTTTGAGTTCTACAGAGTAGTTAATGAACCACTTGAGAGCATTTCTATGGATCTTGGATTCAGTGGAAATACCTTGGCAGAAGGTAAAAAATAAGCTTCCAAAACCTGTGCTTAATTTGATATTATATATGACTAAATTTCTTCTAATTAGATTTTTTTTGGGGTTGATTTCAAATGAAGGTCTGGTGGTGAGCATATGTCTTGGTGGTGCCTTAGTTGGCTGTTTACTGAGTGGTTGGATTGCTGATGGGGTGGGGCGACGTAGGGCTTTCCAGTTGTCTGCTTTGCCAATAATAATTGGTGCTTCAATGAGGTTATACTTCCAGATCCAATAGATATTGTTTGATTGATTCTTTTGTTTTTGTTTTTATTTGTGTAGAATAAATGGGATTTTTCCTTGCATTTTTTTTACCCCTCTTGCATTTGGGGTTGTGTGCTATAAGTTAATTTAAAACTATTGTGCCTTTGCTAGGAGGATAATTAGTATTAGTCTGAGGTTCTTTCTATTGATAATATTATTATTTGTGTTCTATAATGTGATAACATATATTTACTGAGGGTTTAGGGTTTAGGGTTTCCATGGCGCCTAATGCACCTCATTGTCAATTTCTCAGCTTATGGTTTCCATGGCGCCTCTTCTCCTATTGTGATATTTTGATGTTACCTTGTTACTTTTAGAAAAGAACACATGTTTTTCATATTTCATATAATCCGAGTATACTGTCTATGATAATGGAATAATACAACAGAGCAAGTCACCTGTTTTTGAGTTTCGAAATAATTGGTGGAAAGGGTATTCAGTTAGCCCATTTGAAGGTGCACGGCTTAAATTTTCTTACTAAAGTTGCTGTATATATATTATACTAGAGTCAGTGTGCTTTTCAAGTTTCTTTTACCAAACATCTGACCCCTGTATGTATTTCAGTTTGGTCTGCAACAATTTTTACCTTTATGTTTTCAAGTATAAGTTCTTAGGGATGATTCTCATTCAAAATTCTGAACATTCAGTGCAGCAACAAACAACTTGTTTGGCATGCTTGTAGGAAGGTTATTTGTTGGGACTGGGCTGGGATTGGGTCCTCCTGTTGCCGCTCTGTATGTGACAGAGGTATGTAAATGGTTGCATCTGTCTCATTGTCAAGGATAAAACTTACTTGGTTATTCATGCGATTGCTATCTTGAATGACAGGTTTCGCCTGCTTTTGTGCGCGGTACCTATGGGGCCTTCATCCAGATTGCAACATGCTTTGGTCTATTGGGGGCTTTATTTATTGGAATCCCTGTCAAAGAAATTTCTGGATGGTATGATATTAATCTTAAATTCATATTATCGATATGTACACTTGATAATTTTTAAAATGTGTCCTGAATTTGTTACTCAGGTGGCGGGTTTGTTTCTGGGTATCTAACATACCTGCAGCTCTACTTGCTCTGGCTATGTTCTTCTGTGCTGAGAGTCCACATTGGTTATTCAAGGTTGGCACCTAATACTATTTCATATTAGACATTATCTCTTATTATCATTTTATTTTTAACTTATTGTTTCTACATTTGTTTAAATCTCTTGAAATCTCTATGTTAATGAAGCTATTAGTTTGTTGATGTGCTCTAGGTTTCTTTTTACGTTTACAATTAAGTGCAAGCTTCATTATCTAGTCATCACCTGTAACGATCAAATACTCCAGAAGATAAAAAGCCTAAAGGATGAGTGTGCATTTTTTATGTTGCATATTTAACTTTCTAGTGATGACGGTTAGAAATCAAAATGAAGTGAAATCAGTATGTAAATAATTGTCCTTTGCTAGGAGGATAATTAGTATTAGTCTGAGGTTCTTTCTATTGATAATATTATTATTTGTGTTCTATAATGTGATAACATATATTTACTGAGGGTTTAGGGTTTAGGGTTTCCATGGCGCCTAATGCACCTCATTGTCAATTTCTCAGCTTATGGTTTCCATGGCGCCTCTTCTCCTATTGTGATATTTTGATGTTACCTTGTTACTTTTAGAAAAGAACACATGTTTTTCATATTTCATATAATCCGAGTATACTGTCTATGATAATGGAATAATACAACAGAGCAAGTCACCTGTTTTTGAGTTTCGAAATAATTGGTGGAAAGGGTATTCAGTTAGCCCATTTGAAGGTGCACGGCTTAAATTTTCTTACTAAAGTTGCTGTATATATATTATACTAGAGTCAGTGTGCTTTTCAAGTTTCTTTTACCAAACATCTGACCCCTGTATGTATTTCAGTTTGGTCTGCAACAATTTTTACCTTTATGTTTTCAAGTATAAGTTCTTAGGGATGATTCTCATTCAAAATTCTGAACATTCAGTGCAGCAACAAACAACTTGTTTGGCATGCTTGTAGGAAGGTTATTTGTTGGGACTGGGCTGGGATTGGGTCCTCCTGTTGCCGCTCTGTATGTGACAGAGGTATGTAAATGGTTGCATCTGTCTCATTGTCAAGGATAAAACTTACTTGGTTATTCATGCGATTGCTATCTTGAATGACAGGTTTCGCCTGCTTTTGTGCGCGGTACCTATGGGGCCTTCATCCAGATTGCAACATGCTTTGGTCTATTGGGGGCTTTATTTATTGGAATCCCTGTCAAAGAAATTTCTGGATGGTATGATATTAATCTTAAATTCATATTATCGATATGTACACTTGATAATTTTTAAAATGTGTCCTGAATTTGTTACTCAGGTGGCGGGTTTGTTTCTGGGTATCTAACATACCTGCAGCTCTACTTGCTCTGGCTATGTTCTTCTGTGCTGAGAGTCCACATTGGTTATTCAAGGTTGGCACCTAATACTATTTCATATTAGACATTATCTCTTATTATCATTTTATTTTTAACTTATTGTTTCTACATTTGTTTAAATCTCTTGAAATCTCTATGTTAATGAAGCTATTAGTTTGTTGATGTGCTCTAGGTTTCTTTTTACGTTTACAATTAAGTGCAAGCTTCATTATCTAGTCATCACCTGTAACGATCAAATACTCCAGAAGATAAAAAGCCTAAAGGATGAGTGTGCATTTTTTATGTTGCATATTTAACTTTCTAGTGATGACGGTTAGAAATCAAAATGAAGTGAAATCAGTATGTAAATAATTGTCCTACACTCTTTGGTTTGCTTATTTTACTCTTTCGCCTCTCCCCAATCTTGTCCACTTTTAATCTCACCAGCTTGCCCTATGATTAGTCAGCAAAACAAATGAGTGTTCATATAATGTTCATAGTTCTTGAAGGCTTCTACTTGCTTTTATGCATATCCTCATTTCCCTTTGTGATAGAAGACTTTAGGAATAGTTTAACGGTTAACATGTTCTCCAAGTCTTTTTTTAGCCTTCTCTTGCATGCATGATATTGGTAAATGGCAATAGTTCTTGGTTCTTTTTTATTAGCCAGATAATGAGAATCATTCATGCCCTAGTCTTTATGTAGTTCATGAAGGTTTCTTCTTGCTTCTACTCATAAGTGTTCATCCTGCATCTCTTTGGCTTCTCATCTTTTTCATAGTCCATGATCATTCCTCTGTGTTGTCATATAGCAAGGAAGAATTACTGAAGCAGAAGCTGAGTTTGAAAGGCTTCTTGGTGTATCCGAAGCAAAATTTGCGATATCACAGTTATCCAAGGTAGATAGAGGAGACGATACTGATAGTGTGAAGCTCTCTGAATTGCTTCGTGGCCATCATTCTAAAGGTACATAATTTTTGAAGTCTGTCTCGTGGATAGTGTTGTGTATACTGTGTCATTGTTGTTAGCTTGTCGCTAGTCTCTTTAGGTATCCAAAAGTCATTTTTTATTCACGAGTTCGTTTTGCAGTTGTTTTTATTGGATCCACCCTATTTGCTTTACAACAGCTATCTGGTATAAATGCTGTGTTTTATTTCTCTTCAACTGTTTTTAAAAGAGCTGGAGTGCCATCGGATTTTGCAAATGTCTGCATAGGCATGGCTAATTTGACAGGTACAGTGGCATTTTCATTGTGAGGTTATAGATTCAGTATTGAGTTATTCTATTCTCAAATGCAAGATTTTTTCCCTGCTTTCCTCAGGATCTATCATTTCGATGGTTTTGATGGATAAACTTGGAAGGAAGGTTCTACTCTTTTGGAGTTTCTTTGGCATGGTAAATTATGCATAGATGTTTTATTATTATTATTTTTCTTCTTTAATAATCCAGATGTAGCATATATCATATTAAGGGTGATTTTCACACGCATCAAAATTTTGGACTCAAGGACAAGTTATCCTTTTTTAAGTTCTGACTTGGTTTTTTATTATAAAACTTGAAAAATATGAGTGACTGTATTATTATTATTTTTACAATGAATCTCTACAACTATATATAAGCCATAATTGGAATTCCTGAAGATTAGGAGCAAAACCAGTAATACCTAAACTATCTATAGAAACTACATCTAATAACGAAGGAAAAAATAAATGATAATTATAATTGCAATAAAAAATAATGAAGAGATGACCATCATTTGGAATGTAAACTATGCAAGCATGGGAAATTCCCTATCTAGGTAGTTAATCCCAGCGTTTTTCGGCGAGATCTCGTGTCCCAGTGCGGTGCAGTGCCTGACCGCGACAGCGTGAAACAAGATTCCGGCGAGATTCCGCTATCCCGGCATAGTTAATTCCAGCGAGATCCCGCTATTATTTCTTCCTTCTCTGTTTTGTTGTTTCAACTTTCACCTAGGAAGAAAAATATGCTAATGAAGACCGAGCTTATCTTTGATTCCTATGCTAGAACATGCATTTTAAATTTTAATATTTAGTTATTTTATTACTCTTTGTTAAAGTCTTAGTATCATCTTTATTTCCTTGACTTTTGTTGGTATTTCAATGTATGTTTTGACTAAGAGTAAAATTTGTGGATTTTTATTACTAATTATGAATGTTTCAGAGTTTGAGTCATTTGTTAATTTTGCATTAAATATAGATTTATATAGTATTATTCATGTAATTTGTCCAAAAAACTAGTAGTTATCCCGCCTATCCTGGAACGCGCTATCCCGCTACCCCACTTTTGGGGTTGGCTGCGACGCACCGCTATCTGGGATTAACTACCTAGTTTCCTATGTTGTGTTACGGTGTTTTAGTTATTTTGTTATATATAATAAAGATTAACCTTGCCTTTAAAATCAGAAAAATTCATTTTATTTGATATATTTTGTACTGTATAGGCGATATCAATGATCCTTCAAGCCACAGGAGCAAGTTCACTAGTACCAAACCTGGGTGCGCTGTACGTATCTGTTGGTGGCATGCTACTGTAAGTATGCTTTAACTGCAATTACAGATCTTGACTCTTGATAGATGCATCTGTATTGCAAATTAGGTGTAAAATTACATTTCACATTTCTAGAAATAGTGACATGGTGTTTTCTTAGCTGGAGAGAAGTTGCTTCTACTGACCATTTAAGGTCATGTTTGATTGTGGATCATTTTTCGAAAGAGAATTTCTTCGACTAGAAAGAATAATAATCATTGAGGCAGTTATATTCATACTTCAAATGAGAAACTAGTGTGAATTGTAAAAGCGAAAATATGCTGATGCTTGCAATTGATCTTCCTAGATCTTTCGGCAAGATTTATGTTAAGATCGGCATCTTTGTAAGAAAAACCATGGTGATGTGCCTGTAATTAGAATCTTTGGTGGTAATCATCAGTAAGCTAAACTCATCAAGTATGATTGCAGCTCTTCTTAGTGGATTTGTCATTGTACACTAAATTTCTTCATGACTTCATCCCATTGTCCAGATCTAGCAGCCCTGTAAAGTGTCCACAATTGTCACTTGGAACAGTCACCTTGAGCTTGGTTTGCACGCATGTCTTTTGGGCAAACACTGCCGGAAAATGAACGCTGAAGTTTTTTCTTCTTACATGCAGGTTTGTCTTTACGTTTGCTCTCGGAGCTGGCCCAGTACCAGGTCTCCTTCTAACAGAAATCTTTCCTGGTCGAATCAGAGCCAAGGCCATGGCATTCTGTATGTCCGTGCATTGGGTAATTTTCTTCCGCTTATAATTTATGCTCTTTATTACAAATCGGTTATAGTTATATTGGCTGCACACCATGTAGTCTAGATGAGTAATTTGACACCGATAGTAATTTGAGAAAATGAATTAATTGAATGTAGTTAATGTGTCGGTGTTGTGTCGCTGTCGGATACTGAAACGTGTTGGATATCAGGACACGCCTTCGACTAGAAGTGCAGTCCCATGTTCTTGAACTTCCCCATGGTTGAATCAAGAAAAAGATGTCTTCTAAAATATACTACAATCTTAGCCAACAACTGAAATTGTATTTATCGGTTCTCACGTTGACTTAGAAGAAGAGGAAACCTCATTATTTATGGATCATCTTCTCATTAGATTTGTAATTTGTCTTGTACAGGTGATAAATTTCTTTGTTGGGTTACTGTTCTTGCGTTTACTTGAGAAACTTGGTCCACAACTGCTTTACTCTATGTTTGCTACATTCTGCATGACGGCAGTAATTTTTGTAAAAAGAAATGTGGTGGAAACCAAAGGAAAATCACTTCAAGAAATTGAGATCGCACTTCTTCCTCAGGAATAGATCTTCTTACAAAGTTCCATTCACTGCAATAATTTTGCATAGGTTTCTCTATCATAGTTTCAGCTATGAGCAGATTGCATTTCATCCATCTTAGTGCAAGGAGAAGCTCAAGGCAGGAACTATGCATTGTTTTAGTGTAACATTAGTATGAATAGGCTTAGTATATTCAGATAGCAAGTGTGATGGAATGAATATACCTTTGTGGGTTACAGACACTATACTAGCATCTCATGTCTGAGCTCAGAGATTCCATGTCCATGGATAGGAAAATCTGTTCAATGAGAAAAATAATGCAGGAAATCTATGTTTTCCATAGTATTTGTCAACACGTACTGTATGTAATGTAATGTATTTGTCAAGGACCGTTTCTTTTATAAAAAAAAATCAAGGATTGTATGAGATTCTAAGTTCTAACCCTTATTAACCCCTGAAATCCAACTTACCTATATCTTATCTATGAGCATGTTGGGTAGACATTGATTTGGTTGTGAGAATCTCTTATTTCTCTAATTGGGTTTGGTTGCAAAACAGTTTTTCCTTTTCGGCCTTAACCATCAAATATTCAAGGGAAATGAACTCTGTTAATATGCAGTTCAACCAAGTAGCAACTAAAGTAGAACAAATGATTGTTCTAACCCGAGTTTAACTATGAAAAGTTGTATATCAAGGATAAATATTATACAGTGCTTGCTATTCGATCATGCATTCTAAAATCATGTTTGTTAGCCCAAAAAGAAAATCCAACAGCATATTTCACAAGTAACGACTAGCAAATAAAATACCAATCTAACAACACAAATAACGAATTCGATTCCACGAATATGATTCCTCTGAATTCATATCTTTTGTACATATTAATAATAAAGTATCTTCTATCCCTAAAAAATTGACAAATTTTATTTTTTATCTCTATATTTTACTTCCACATTAATCAATTTCGTCCTCATCGCATATTAAAAAACACAATTTTATATTTTGAAGTACTAAAAACAAATAAAACTTTTTAAATACCAAAATCAAATTTTTCCAATTTTCTAATAATTAAAAAAATATTTAACCATTATAACAAAATAGAATTCAAGGTGGATCATATCATCTGAAGTCCTCAAAATTAAAATCCCAATCCATTTCATTGTAACCATGAAACTACTTGAAAAATCTTGGTCTTATTCATTTTTTGTTACAGGAATCCGCAACTGAGAAACAGGAACAGGAAGTGGTTCTTCACAGAAGTACTTTTCATGAAGTAACTCCATTGCAGTGGCTCTCCTAGCAGGATCATAACAAACCAATCTTCTAACAAAGGAAACTTCATCATCCAATTGGTTCACCATGCACCCTTCAAGACCAATAGGGTTTTCCACCTTATTAAATGAAATTGCTGCATAATCAGGAAGTTTAGAACAACCATGCCAAACATCCTCATTGATGTCACCCAAAACACTAATGATTCTACTAATTTGATCTATATCAGTTGTTCCTTGAAACAAAGGCTTCAATGTAAACAACTCAGCAAAGACACATCCTAATGACCAAAGATCAACCTCTAAACCATAGTTAGTGGAACCGAAAAGAAGTTCAGGTGCCCTATACCATCTTGTTCCAACACATGATGTGAGAAAACCAAGTTCATTCCCTCCTTCTTCATCTCCTTCATATGGCAAAGAATTCTTCCAAAGATAATCATCTTCATCATCATCAGTAGTTGTGCATGTTGCAAGGCATGATGTATTACCATCATGTGTGTTGGTGTCCTTATCATCAGTGTCATATGTGTGACTCTGAATTTTCAGCTCATCTAATACTCTAAAATATTCATCATGACTAATTTTTTCCTCGTCATCTTCTTGATTTCCAAATTCAATTTGGTTTGAGTAGTGTGATAAGGAAATAGCATCATGAGGATGTTGGGATGAACTTGCATGATTTGATGCATCAAATCCTGACTCCATAAGTATCCTTGCCTGAAAAAAGTAGTCGAATAAATTTTTTTCATAATAGATTAAGAAGACAACCCTACAAAAAATTCATCTTAGAATGCAACAAAGTAAAATAAGCACAAGCAAAAACACCCTAAAGAATACAATAAAGAGCTATCTGCATATCCTTACTCACAATGACATACTCATTTTTCTTCAATCCAAATCCAAAATATGGATCAGGATCGGCACCACCAAGACACCGAGACAACACATCTCCGCTGAAAAGTATATGTTTGGATTGACATAATAGGATAAAATTGAGAGTAATGAAATGAAATAGAATGAGATTAACATCTATTTTTAAAAATCTAACTAGTTCTTTTATTCATTCCATCTTATACGACCAATCCAAACATACCCTAAAGGCCTAAAGTATTGATAATATAGACCATCTATCTCATATTATTCATTTAACTTATTTTCACCCCCTTTTCACACTTGAATTCCAACATATGATCTAAAATTGTAACATTCAATGGAAGCTAAGCTAATGCCACAACATTTAGTGGAACCAACATTATGTTAATACGAAAAACTTAACTTAGATCTCTTAAACAAAGTATCATATTCGAGTTTTGTGTAAGAAAAAAACATGGTTGGGAAGATACACCTACTAAAGGTGGTCACTCAAATCACTAACATAGATTAATTAATAGCAAGTGAATACTTCACACCAACAACATAACATGATTAAAATAAAACTAATGTCACAAAATTGCAATAATCCATGATTAACCCTAATCAAATTTTACAAACAAATTACCAACAAAAAAAATAATAGTTAAGTGAGTCACAAAAAATCCAAAACACAAAAAAAAAAAAAAAAGTGAAAAAACCCAAATTGAACTAAAAGTAAAAAAAATAAAAAAATCAAAACTTTAAAACCAAAACCTGTCCAAAATCAGCCAACTTAAGAACCCCATCATCAGAAACCAAAAAATTCTGAGGCTTCAAATCTCTATGCACAATCCTATTCACATGACAACAGTGGACCCCACTAACTATCATCTTCATCCATCTCTTAACTTCTCCAACGGAAAAACCCTCACCTTCTCCGGCACCGGAAACCTCCTTAATCACGGCGGCGAGATCAGTCCTCAGAAACTCGAGAACGAGAACTGCGTCTTCGTCTTCACGCCAGAAGAACTCGTGCATGAAAACGACGTTTTCGGATCCCCGAAGAATCCGTAACGCGTCGATTTCTCGTGAGGCTGATTGGTGATCGTGGATTTCCTTTAGCGCCACCGTGATTCCATCGGAGGTTCGCCGTCCACGGTATACGTCGGCGTAAGATCCGGATCCGATTAGTTCGAGGATTTCGTATTTGGTTGTTATTTCGGGTCGGGTATGGATGCTCCAACTCTTTGTTGGAGGATCCATTTTTTCTAAAATATTTTATAAAATAATAAAACAAATAAGAAAAAATAAAGAAGAATTTTGAGTTTTGGAGAATTTTTTCTGAATGGTGTTTTGTGACTGTAATGCAATTTATATATCTATCCACCTACCAATGTTTTTATTTATTTATTTGCTTTCTCTTTGTCTTTTCATCTGTTTTTATTTTCTCTATTTTCTGTTATATTTGTTAATTATTTATGAGAAAAAAATACTATGTACTAACATTGTAAAGAAATTTTACACCTATTGATTTAACTATATGAATTATATTATTGTAACTTTTTTTTCTTAAAATGGATAATAAATTTTACTAACAAATTCATACAATTATGAGATTTTTTAAGTTTAAATTTGAGATAAAGGTTCAAATCAAAATAAAACATCTTACTTAACAATATTAATATCAGTATTAAATTCTATCATTGTAAAATTGTTTAATGTGCATATCTATTAATCCTTTTATGTATTATTATTTGGGTACTTGTATTTGTAAATAAATAATTATTTTACTCAATTGAGAAAAAGGTTTCTATTTCTAAAAAATTGAGTAAAAAGAAGCTACTATAAATCTGTAAATAGGACATTAGGACCACATACATTAATGTTGTGAAGTGTGAACTCATTAATTTTTGTTGTTTGCTAAAATGAAATTATTAAATACTTAGATCAAAGGGGGTAAACATGGTTTTTTCTTTAGAAATACAAAGGATAAATATAAAGGATTGATATTTATATAGATCAATAGTGTAAAACTATCGATCAATCATAATTATTAAAAATATTTTATTTTAATTATTTTTATCTTAAAAATCATACAAAGTTTGTGATTAATTAAAAATGTAAAACAAATTTACATTGACCATATATTAAAATTAATCTCAATATAAATATAGTCAGTGTCGTCAATTTTTTCAAAAATTGTGATAGATTATTTTAAAAAATATGGAATCGTTGTATTTGGTCACTACTATTTCATTTTTTTTGTTAAATTATTTAAGTGGAGTTTTTATTGTACATTACATTAATTAAAGCAATATTGTACCTCTAAGAGTACATTATTAAACTCCAAGACTAAATTACAAAACTCCAATAGGAGTTTACTGTGTATATGAATCGATTTTGATTAAATTTAAATTTGAACTGATCAATTTCATTTGAATTTAATTTTTAAACTGATAATTTTATATGAATTTTAGACTAAACTAAATCCGATCGTTGATAGATTAAATTTGCAAGATATTAAAATAAAATATTTTTTTTAATTCTTAAATAATATAATTAAATTTTAATAATTAAACATATCACAATCACAAAATTTTAACAAACACATCATCTAATACATTTTTTCAAACTACATCATGTTATATAAATTTACTTCTTTTAGTTCCTTAAACAATATCTTAAAAACCGTTGTTAAGATATTTTGAAATAGATTATTTCGTCGACTCTTTTAGATCCTAGATTCGTCATAGATTGCTATGTGTGAAATTAATTTGTTCATGTGGCTAGGAGTTTAATTTAATTTAACTCAAGTAATTTCTCAAATCCAAATCTTGTAAATAAAAGTAGGGTTGTGGAAGGTGAAGCTTTGTCTCCTACATAGCTCCACATTAGCCAATTTGTTTGGACCGTTGATCATCATATCTCAATATGATATTCAAATAAAATGTTAATTTAATTTTTATCATATAAAAAAAAAATACCAAACTCATATTTTAACCTCCTAATTTTAGTCACATGGTTAAAAATAAATGTGTAACTACATTAATTTATTGACTCTTAATTTTAATAAAACTATATTGTCATAAATAATTAATTAATGACACACCAACATGAACATCATAAGGTACTTAAGGGCAAGGTACAAATATCCCTACTTCAATAAAACTAAGACATCACATGGGCTCCTCGAGGAGATAACCATTAAATATGACTGGTCACACTGTATTTGAAGATTATAGAATGCATTAACATAATAATTTGATACATCTATATGAATATGACAAATAAAAAAATTATTCAAATAATATTTCAAATCAACTAACAAATATCAATAATATTAATTTAGATTTTCTGTCTCAAAATTTAATATGAAATCTAGCCGTTTTATTTCAAATTTTATTAAAAAAATCTCGCAGTTTTGTATAAATTTATGGTAGTAAATATTTTTACCGACCAAAAATAAAAAATTATCAATTGTTATTATTTTTCAGTAACAAACCATAAGTTCACATTGTACTCATTAAAAAAAAAATCAAATGTAAAGTATGTATAATCATACTCTATCAAGAACACACACATAACCATCACATAAATCTGAAGGGAAAAAAAAAGTAATTAAATATAACGACATATTTTGATATTGATGTAATGTCGATGTCAAAAACCAACATGTATAAAAATTTGGATACACTTTCGAAGTGTAAATAAAACTACTTCTGCAATGAGTAACAGTCACATGAAAGACTGAAGTTTACATTCACATGTCTTAAAAATATATGTACATACATGTCAGTGCACAAAACATTCTCCATGTTTCAATTTAAACAACATATATGTTCTCAGATACAACAAAATATCATAACAACCAAACACAACACAGCAATTGCAGAATCAGTCACATGAAGTAACTTTTTTTTAATTTTTGTTTGTTTGTTTTTCTAGAAAATATAGATATGTTGTATTCTTTGATGCTGACCAATCATCAATTATGAATATTTCTAACACTCTGACTCTATCAAATGTTACTCACATGATATTTTGTCCGCCATCGATCGATTTTTAAACACTTTCACTTGCAAATTCGATAGTAATTTTAATAACTAAATTGATACCACTTAAATATAAAGACCAACTTGACATCTTAATTATACACGTTTGATAGAAGGACGGATATGAGTAACATTTGACAAAATTGTAATGTTTTTGAAATATTCGTATTCGAGAGCACCTTACAAAATCAAGGACAAATTTTACTGAAAAATATAATTATAGAGGCAATGAATCATTTCAAGGAAAAAATAACAATTCTCATGGCATAATGAATTGGTAATATATAAAATAATACTACAAAACATGGCTAGTAACAAAACAACTAAGAGAATGAAAAATTCCCTTAATAATCCAATAGGGTCCTTGTTAACTGAAAATAGCTAGAAATACTATCTTACACAAGATGTCAGAATTCCACATTTGACCTTGAAGCTTTAGCAAAATAACATCCATAATATCAATAGTAGGTGATGATGCAATTAATGTGTATTAAGCAGCACAACCTCCACACACAATACCTCTGTGATCAATCAAAAAAAGTTTCACGTTAACATATAGTCAAATGTGTATGATACTATCTCAGCACCAACCATAGGAACTTGCATTTGCAAAGATTTATGTAAATGTTACAAAATAGTGAAAATATAACATGACACATTATGATTAAGTGTTAGCTTTGATTTCCAGTGCGTTTTCACCGTGATTTAAGAATGCGCCCAAACACACACTAACAAAATCAAGGTGGTACTATGATTTTGTTGAAGCTCTATAGTGTAGCTTTTTGCCAAATTATAGTGGCACGTCGTGTTTCAGCCAAACACACGCGTCACTAAATTTGTGGCACTGGTTATCTAAACTGATTTTTGTCTCAATTTAAAGGGGTTTGGTTCTAAAACTCCGTTTGAATTGACTTATTTGACCTCATCTCGTGGCCTAGCACTTGCGCTTATTTGAGCTCACTGCTTATTTGAATTGTCTTATTTATGCATATGCACTTATTCGACAAGAGCTTATGCTACAAGCGCTTAATTGTGCTGTTTATAAACTAGTTGATTTTCAAATTAGTCCTGAATTAGAACTATACAAGTAAATATGAGTATATGAAAATACCATCCAACAAATGTAAAGATCAATGATTTGAAGTATGATTGATTCAAACAATAGGAGCAAGAGGGTACTTACACAAATGAGCAACTAGACCTTCTTTGTCTTTTCTTCCTTGCCATTTCTTTCCTCCTTGGTGGTTGAAGAACAACCTTAATCGCAGTATCAAAAACCGCTTTCACATTCTAAATCATGGAAAAAAACATTACAAAATACTATGAGTCATAAAGTTCTGTAAAGATAAACCAACACATACATCATAAAAAACATGATATCATTGGATTTCAATGTTATACTTAAACCAGCTACCTGTTGAGTCTTCGAGCTGCACTCGATGTAAGCTGCGGCGCCAATTTGTTTCCTCAGTTCTTCTCCCTATAAATAATGTTGAAGAATCAGAACCTAACCTCTCTACTTATACACTACCTCTGTCCTTAAATATAATTCTCGTTGAAAAAGTAAAGAAAATGTCCTTGATTATAGGTTTCATTTTTTGGTTACCAGAGATGAAAAGTCAGAGTTGAACACATTCATATACAAAAGGGCATTTTAGGAACATTCATACTTATCCAAAACATGAGAGAAAAAGACTAATATAAAAGAATCCAAACCTCAGCAGATGTTATAACATTAGATCCCATGTGATCAGCTAAATATCCACGATCTTCGCGAAGATCTAAAATCGACAATTCGATACTTCATAATTAGTCTCTTCTTCCTCTATAAAGTTAAAAAAACCAGAACAATAGAAGTACAATATTTTGTATGAAATGTTGCTTACCCAACTTTGTACCAACAAGAACGATTGGAACATTAGGAGCAAATCTACGCAATTCTGGCATCCACTGGAAGAGAAAAATGAAGAAAGTCGAAATGAATAACCGATCTATATCTAAAAATGTGAAAATAACATTTTAACAATCAAGTCACACTTTTTTTTTTAATCTTAACCCTTCAATTTCTGGGAAAAGGTGCCTTAATTATCTGGAGGTCGGCCTGACCAAAGATTGTTCTAATTAGTGTTCAAACTCGGGTTCTCACGAACAACTCTCCTTATACCGAAGTTCATTAACCACTTGAGTCCGACCACTCGGTTCAACAACAATCAAATCACAATGATACTTTTACTAAAGTTTGAAATAAATATAAAATATCACAACACCTTATTAATGTTTAAGATCGCATTACTTCATAATGTGTTCATTTGTCTATCAAATCGAACCCTTATGTTTCCTTGTCTTGAAGTAGATATCGATAGGAACAAGAGAAAAGTCAACAAAGCTATAGTACCAATCAATTTCTTTCAACATTTCAAAATCAAAATTTCAATCTTTTAACAGTTGTAACAAAATACTTAACAATTAACAAATACTTTATTCAACATTTTTCAAAAAAACACATATTTATCAAAAGGGCATAGTAAAATTTGATTTCACCTAAAGTTTTTCTTTAGCACAATAAGATAATGTTTTGCACCATCTTACTATTTTCATTTCCTTCCATTTCTCCACAACATGCAAACAAAGTCTAAAGAAAAAAAAGTCCCACTTTTTGAAAACTTGAATCCAAAAATAGAAACAATAGAAAATAAAATAAAATAAAATAAAATGAAAAAGATTAACATAAAAGAAAATAGAAATAGGAATGAACCTTCTTAAGAACATTTTCATAGCTAGCTCTACTAATCAATGAGAATGCTAGGACAAATATATCAGCTCCTCTATAGCTCAATGGTCTCAACCTACTATAGTCTTCTTGGCCTACAAAAATTGAAAAAAAAATGTAAATATTAATTAATAATTAATTAATTAATTAATAACCAAAACAAAATATTAAACCATGAAATCTCAAGTGGAAGAAGCTCATATACCTGCAGTATCCCATAAACCCAAATTCACAATACTTCCATCCACAGATACATTTGCACTAAAATTATCAAATACTGTTGGTATATAATCCTGCAACCCCATAAAAAAAATTAATTTTTTTTTTTAAAATAGTTAGCTAAATGGTAAAAAGATAGAAATTTCATCATCCATCACACATGTCTCAAAAACATACTCCCAAAATTGGAATCTTTATAAGAAAAATCAGAAAATGAAATGACCCAATAGTAGTAGAGAGTAATTGGCATTAAAAAGTTCAAAACTTTATCATGTTCATAGAAAAATAAACATTTAAATAATAAAATCTCTAAAAATAAAAAAAATGGGAATTTTTTTTTTTTGGAAACTTCTACTGTGGAAGATAAAAATAAAAATAAAAAAATAAAAAAGAAGAAGAAAGTTTACAGTGGGAAACTTGTTGCTAGTGTAGCAAATGAGCATGCAAGTTTTTCCAACAGCACCATCTCCAACAGTGACACATTTAATAAACTTTGAAGCACTCATCATATACAAATAGAAACTAATGAACTTGTATGGTCTTAATATAGAAATATAAAGAGCCTCTAAAGTTTGACTAAGTTTTGAGGTTCAAAAACTGTGAAGAAGAAGAAAATGAAGTAAAGGGGTTTATGGATTTTTATATGTGAGTTTGCATTGAAGGGTGTGAGAGTTAGATTAATAGCTAGAGAGAGCTTCTTCTAGTAGTTTAAAGAAACAAGAGAGAAGAGATAAAATAAAAATTAAACATTGATTGATAAATTATTTAAATATGGTAAACTATACTTTTGATCATTTTAAATTATTTTAAGATTTTATTTTGTTCATTTAAATTTTTTGAATTTTATTTTGATCTATTATATATACTACTCTATAAATATTAAATTTTTTTGAGTTTGTCAAATATCTTTTATAATGTTATTATGTTAGACTAGTGGACTCAAATAGTACATTCACATATTTCATAATTTAATTTTTTCTTCAAACAAAATTATTAATTAATTATTAATATTGACTATTATAAAAATAAAAAATGTTATTATAAAAATTATTGAGATATATTAAAAAAAATATTATTATGCAAAAGAAAAAAATATTGAAATATTATTACTCCTTCCATTCAATATTTTTGGAAGTTTAAATTACAAATTTATTTACCTAAAATATATTTATATATTAAAATACCATTATTATTATTATTTTATAAAATTTAATTATTGGTAACAAAACTCAATTATATTTTAAAGTTTTAAAACAGATATAAAAATACTAAAACAATAAAAAAAAAATTGGAAATATTTAATTTATTGAGTACTTTATTTGGTGAGAAAATTATTGAGTACTTAATACAGTTCTTGGTCTTGCTATGCAAGATTCAATAAAAAAAATTGGTACATATAGAAACTGAATTACTGCAATGTACAGTGCACATAATAGAGTACTATTAGTCAAAGGGTGTTGTTACTTTTTCGTCCCACTCAATAAATTTCAAATCTAAAAATCCAACAGAAATTTTTTTGAATTACACAAAAGGTGGGCCCTCTCTCAAACGGTACCTATATTTGAGGCACAGCCAAATTGTTCAATTTCTTTCTTTGTTTTGGTTTCCAACTATCACTAAAGTGTCTATTCCTTGGTCCCCAATGCACTTCTGTAAATTAATATTTTAATATAAAACATGGTACATTATGGATTAATTTTAAAAATTATTTAAAACTTCAACGAGAGTAAATATTATAATATTAATAATTATTTTTAATTTTATGATTGAGACAATAATTTAAATAATATAAGTTTTATTAAATTAAAAAAGTAATAATATATATTAAATTGATATAAATTATATCAATATTTTATTTATAAATATAAAAATTGTTACGAATTATTACTTTTAAAAAAAATTATCGTCTATCATTAAAATTTTCTATAATTTTTAAATATTAATCTGATATAGAATATTTATAAATAGTTATTACTTTCCAATATCATCACGTCATGATACGATGGATCTTTGGCCGGCTAATGGTAAATAATTAAATATTATTATTGACAAAAATAGTTTGGATCATGGACAGAATCTGAAATATAGCAATAAGCAAAAATATTCATGCATTAGAATGGGCACATGGTTGCGTGAGATTGGTTACTATATGAAGTTTATAAAAATAGTTAAGAAAACATATTTAATTACAAAATAAGAGAAAATTAAATCTAATGATATAAATGGTTGAAAAATATTCAAAATTATTTAATTGTGTAATGAAAAAATACGTAAAAGAATAACTATTTTATAGATATAAATATTATATACTAAATATTGCAATCACTATTATTTTGATTATGTATATGTTTGTACAATAAGTTATAGTTAGTGTTCTATAATTTTTCTCATATTTTTATCGAATAAATATTCAAAAGACATGTTATTTATCAATTACATATTTATATTTTAATTAATTGACCCATAAAAATTATCTTTTAACTAATCAAAGTATAATTACATCACTTACTCTTAAGGACTACACAATATCATATATTCAATCTCAAATGAAGGACTTGAGGATTTTTACAAATAAGGAACTAGTGTTTGGAATCTTGCTTGTAAAACTCAAAAGCTAGTTTGAGAAGCAAATGAAAAGTATCAACACACTATAAAATAGTGATGCTCTAAGCTGAATAGGAGAGTTGAATTAAGTATGATAAAAGGGAGCCTTTTGATAAGTAGTATGTAAAAACAATTGAATGGTGTTTCTTGGTTTTTACCTTACACTTTAAAGTGATCAAACCTCTTTTATTTATAATAGTTAAAAAATATTTTATGATTTTAATAAAATTATAATCGTATGCATGTAAAATAAGACACAGTAACATCCTGATTCACGATAATTTTTTATTTTTTGCGTTGAAACTAATTATAATGTTCATGAATACGTTCTTAACATGTGAGAGTAAATGTGTTATTATTTCAAATGTGAGAGTAAACACACAATATCAAAATAAAATTAAAAACATACATTTTTTGGATGAAAATTAAAAATTAAAGTGTTCAAGTTTATTTTTCTAAAAATTAAAAAGTTTTTTTTTTAATCATAATTTTCTTTGAAGAACCAAAACAAGTCTTAGCTTTTTGATTGATGGATTCTTAGCTTTCTCTAAATCCAATGTGTTATTAGCAATGAAATAGTAATAAAGTATGATGAATTCTTTGCAATGAATTGATTCATGCAAAATAAACTTTTTTTTTTCACACTAGATAGTTAATTTTACCCCAAAAAAGAATGATAGTGTTGGTTAATGTAAAGTTTGGAATCTAAAGTGCTTGTTAGTTGTAAAGTTAGCATGCATGCACACTTTCGTTCCTCATCTTTGCGCTTCAAAGGTTCAAATGTCCAACTTTTGTTAAACATTACCATTGAGATTTGAGTCAAAAAAATTGGGGCAGCTAAAAGCTAGGTGATATTAACTCATTCTTTGGACCATATAACAAAAATATTGTAATGAGTATCATATTAAAGAAGAAAGAGTGGACAATTGATATGCTTAATATTTAGGTTGCTTTTGAGGTGGTGATTTTGTATTAAATGTTTTGAAATTTTAAAAAATTAAAATTAGTTTTAGTTTTAAGTTTTTGTTTTAATTATGAGTTTTAATTTTAAATTTTAGTTAATTTTCAGTTTTTATTTTTGAGTTTGAAAAAAAAATAATCACATAAAAATAATTAAAAATATATATATGTTTTTGTTAGTAATAGTGGTTGATAGAGTGGTTTTTAGAGGTGGCAACATGCAGAAGTTGAAGTAATGATTGAAAGTCGATGTTGGTCAGAGGTGGTGATTAGTAGTGGTCGATGGAAATCAAAGTGGTGGTCACCGTAAGTCAGAGTGGTGGTCAGTAAGAGATGGAGTCGTAGTGTTGGTTGATTGTGGTGGTCAAAGTTGTGATTGACGATTGATGGTGGTTGAATGGTGTGTTTAGTATAGGTCGCAGTTGTGGCTAGTGAGGGTTGAAATGGTCGAAAGGTGGTGGTTAGAGTGGTAGTTGAAGTAGTAATTAGCAACCGATGTTGGTTGGGATGGTTAGAGTGGTAGCTAGCGGAAGTTGAAGTGACGGTCACCAAATGTTAGAATGGTCAAAGATAGTGGTTGAAGTGATAGTTGACATTAATTTAAGTGATAGTCGGTGGTAATTAAAATGATTACTGCATCACAGTCATGATCAATGGTGACCAATAATCATTGGTGATGACGTGTTAGACTTAAAACAAATATTTTGTGGTTAAATTTTAGAAAAAATATTGTTTTGAAATTGAGTGTAAAACCAATTTAACATTATTTTATGCAAATAAATTTTGTTTTCAAAATAAACTTTAAAACCTAAAAACTCAAAACAACCCCAAAGGAGACTAGCTAATTAAATTTTCACTTCTTTATGTAGAGGGGGACCACACGTGGACCTATTTTGAATTCAAGAGAAAATGATTTGGGTCATCAATTTTACTCTTAAAACATCTTAAAATAATTTTTACAATTAAATCGTTATTGTTGTGTTTTTCACAATTTAAAGGATATACATTAAAGTTAGATTGATATAAACTAAACTAATTTTATTGTATGTTTTAAATATCACAAATGATATCTACATTAAATCTTATTTGTGATATATATTTGCACCAGTAAATTTTTAATTTATTTTTGTAAAATCAATATATTGTATTTTGGATGTAATTATTTCACATTTAAAAAGTCTCATTCTATAAAATTGCTTTAGGCCTCAACACTTGTACTTGTAGGGACTGACCTACATATCCCATATTGACTTAGCATTTTCAGGTTGAAAAATTATGCAACTTTTTTTCTTTTCTTTTATGAATGCAAAATAGATCTATTTGCACAACAAAAACATAAAATATTTGAAACAAGCAATTTTATTTCCAAAATATGCACCATATCATGTTCTTTCCTAAAGACACAACATTATACATAAAATGTGTTCATTAGGTTCTGGATTCAAAAGACTCATCAAAACACATTCAAAGAGCCTTGATGATATCTTCAGCACTGGAGATTGTGAATTCTCCTCCACCTTCAACATTTGCAACCACCACCTTCAAGTCTTCAACAAGGAGAGCGAACCTCTTAGAGCGAGTGCCGAGGCCCTTGTCGTTGAGGTCAAGTTCCAACCCGAGAGCATGTGTGTAGGTGGCCGAACCATCGGCAAGGAACTTCACATCCTTGTTCTCAGGGAATGTTTTGGCCCATGAGTTCATCACAAATGGATCATTCACTACAAAATCAAATGCAATCACATGTTATTAGTCACTTAATACAACAATTTATCTTCAAATTAATCACTAGCATAATGAACATAGAACAATCATGTTAACACATTATATTTGCTACATGACACAAAGCTTGTAGTCAAGTCCTATTATAAAACTCGAGTTCGAACCCTGACTAGAATAACATTTGGCCAGACTTTACTTACCTTTCAGCCAAACGCCGAATTACCAGAGTCCCTTTATAAAAGATATTTCAAGGTTCAATTTATATCACCATTAAGCAAGACATGGAAAAGAAAATCTAAGATGTGTTCAATCTAAATTGTAAGTTAAAACAATTACAAAATTCAAATCATTGCAAGAAAGAACTTTAGATTAACACATCAAATGAAGCCCCTTCACAATCTTAATTGAAAAATAGGTGCCAACATTCTGTTATTACTTCATGGATAAACATGTAATGTTTGTGAATAAGCAATACAATCAACAACAAAACAATTATCATAGATGGCAAAATCATGACATATGAGTAGAAACCTTACCACTGATACAGATGATTTCAGCAACACCCTTTCCTTTCAGCTCTTCTGCTCTCTCAATGAAGCCAGGCACATGCTTCAAGCTGTTCCAAAAAAAAAGAAAAAACTAAATATATTTAGATCTCAAATTGAAAAACTCATGAAAGTTAAACAGAATCTCTTTAACCTTAGAATGAGTAAAACAACAAAAAATGGCCCACAAAACCATTTCACAACCATGATCCTCCATTTCAGTATATCAGTCAAACACTCTTTACTTTACAATCCTTAAAATATCGAATTTTACTCAAAAGGGAAAATAAATTAGATCCAATAAAATATATAAAAAAACAAAGAAAACAAAATGAGGTATATAAAAAAGAACACAACTTTGAGTACCCCATTTCAAAACTCTCATAGATCAAAGTAGTATCATTCAACATCAACAAAAAATATCACAAAAATCAAATAAAAATGAAAACTTTTAACTAAAAAAAGGTGAATCCAAGGTACCCATGAACCTGATTCAAATCAAAAAAAAAAAAATTCAACTAAAAATGAAAACTTAAAGTAAAAAACAAAATACAAAGGGTGAATCCAAGGTGCCCATGAATCTAATTCAGTTAATTATTCAATTTTTCATTTAATTGTAAAAAAAAATGATAAAATAAATAAAATAAAAATGAAAACTTTAGGTAAAAAAATGGTGAATCAAAGGAACCCATGAATCTAATTGATTTAAGTATTGAAAATTTGATTTAATTGTGAAAAGGGGTTAACCTGCATGTGGGGGTGAAGGCACCAGGAACACCAAAGATGATGACTTTTTTGCCAGCAGAAAGGGAATGAATGGAAACGGTTTGAGGTGTGTTGTTATCATCAAGATAAGCCAAAGTGCCATCTGGAATCACATCTCCTACTGTGATTGGAGCCATTGATTGATGATTTTGATTTTGATTTTGATTGAAATGTGAAAATTGAAATTAGTTAGTTGTTGTGTTTACTTCACAATGCAAACCCTACTTATATAGAGGAATTCTTTAGTGGCGCTAAGCTTCTCCTATTTTTCCATCTAGTCTTTATTATTAATTAAATTAGTTATAACTAAATTAGTTAATTGTAATTAATTTAATAGATTTTATGTAAAAGATTATTTCAATTTATTAAATTGTTCTTACGAATCATCTATATTAAATGTTTTTTATTAAAATAAAGATGTATTAGGAATACTTACAGAGTTAAAATAGCTGTCTTTTTTTGCTTTTAATAGTTATAAGATTTTTTCTTTTAATAGTGAGTAGAGGAGTACTACAAAAGTGTCTTTTTCATTTCACAAAAAAAAAAAGTTAGACTAAATAATTTGAATAATTTATTTTTAGTCATTATAAAAAATAAATGCATATTAGTTCAAAATTTCTTGAAACAATTATTGATTAGATTTTATTTTATTTTTTGATTAAATTTAGAATTATTTAAGTCTCATTCTCCTGAAAATTAAATTATTAAACAAAATAGTACTTAATTTTTTTGTCTTTAAAAAAATTATTTTTATTTTCTGACCTTCTTCTAAGTAAACTTCAGTATATTTTTCAAATTTTAGAATGATTTTTTCAATTATCTTTATAATATTTTAAACATCATCTTTATAAACTTTTTAAATTTTTTAACAAAAAAGATAAATAAATATGAATTTTTAAACTTTTTTCATTTGAAAAATTATATTTAATTCACATTTTGTTAAACAAATTTAAATTTTTGTGGTAGAGATTACTATAATATCATGAGTATATCTGCAAAAAATAATTTAATTTTTTTAAAAAATACATGTAAATTGACATAAAAATAAAGTTTTTTAAAAAACTAAAACAATAAGATTGTTTGTTATAGAAATTAAAAGTAAAATTTTATTGAGACTAAAAAATTTATTTAATACTAATAATTTTATTAAGGTTATGATGGTTGTTAGCTACTTTATTCTTATTTAATTTTTTGGTCTTTTAAGATGTGTGTACACTTATTAAGAAATAATAAATTTAGAAAAATACTTTTATTTGTTTCACATTTGATTATTTTCCATGTATTAAAAAATACTATAAATAATAGAAAGAGAATAATATTTTTTTATCAAATTATCATTATTAAATATTGATGTATTTCTTATTATCATAAATTTAAAGTGAAATATAATGGATCATATAATATTAATTAGAAGATACACTAAAAAAATAATTAATTTTACATTATAATTGAAAAATGATATTTTTTTTGGGTATTTTTTTTCTACAAATGCGACACTCGACCCTCATTGTGAGATAGTGTAACTATAGACGTCATTTCTTTTGTAAGTACACCGTTCAAAATTAAATATAAGCAAACAAGTTAACTATATTTGATTTAATTTGGAACCAAATATATTTTAATTTTTATTTATATTAAAAATGAGAGAAAATAAATTTTTTATGATATTATTTATTCATATATACGATGACTTGATCGGTGTTAATTTACTAAAAGTAAGAAAAAGAAAAAACTCTAAAACATAATGCATTTATATTTCTCAAGGTAATTCACATATTAAATATTTTCACGCTTACTAATAAGATGCTATAAATTTAAATTGGAATATCATGACTTAAGAGTAATCATATAATTTTAATTAGATGGTACATTGAGAAAAAAATTAAATATTATATTAATTTTTTTTAATAAAAAATACAATACTTATTATGAGACCACTAATATAATTAATGGTATTGTTTCTTTGGTAAATAATTTATTCAATCTTAAATATAAGTAAATAGACAAATGTATATAAGTAGAAGTAAATACACTATACATGCATTTTGCTTATATTTAAGATTTGGGAAATAACAAAATTAAAATTTAATTCATATATATTGGTAGTATAAATAATTTTTATATTATCAGTCAATCACACTTATTAGATAATTATATATATTTAATTTTTATCATAATTACATTTAAAATTACGTCTGTTGCGATGTACTGATAGTATAAAACTTTTTATATTGATAATACATGACAATTAAACTCAAAAGTGATAATTTATAATATTATTCATTCATTAATCATTATATGAGATGTTAATTTGAAATAAATTTTTTTAATCAAAATTAACTATACTTATTTTTCCTAAATTAATTAAGATATTAAATGTTTTCACACTATTAATATGCTGAGTATACATTTAATTTCTTTAAAAGAAATTATATAAAAGTCATTTTAACAATAAATGCATTTTAAATTTGCTTATTTTCTTATATTTGGGATTAAAAAAATCAAAATTTTTCTTTACATCAATGACCAAGGGTATTTTCGATTAGAAAAAAAGAAAGAAAGAAAGACCAAATGTATTAGTAGTGCTCAAACTCAACTAGTATATCTAATTATAAGATACAATTTCACTTTTTTTAATAGGAGTATAAGAATATTTTAAGATTTTCATATGTATAGACTATTTCGTTACAAAAGTTTGAAAGTTAATGGGGTAAATATTTCCCTCATAAAATAAAGGTATTTTTGAAATTCTAAAATACAATGTATTAATTTAATTTATTAATTGAACATATAATTAATTAAATAGTTGTAGTTTTTGGATGGTTCATATATTTGGAAATAGTAGTGGAGTGTTTTTACTCTTAATATGAAGATACAGAAGTTGAAATATTTAATTTAGTCTCTCTAAAATCAGAGATGATCGACTTTGATCTCCAACATTACACAAAAATAATTGACAATCAATTATGACATATTGTTTTATAAATGTACGCTAACACATCATGATATATTAATAACTAAAATGTTTTATATTATTAATTAATAAATTTATTTATTTATCATTTAATAATCAGCGTTATTTTATAAATAAAAAATATAAATATAAATTAAAAGAGGAATTTAAGAGTTTTTAAAAAAGTATCTTCTTCCCAATCATAAACCATAAAATTATTATATTTTTTACTATATCTATTAAGGTCTTTCTATACTTTCATTTTCTTACCACAAACACACAATTGATTTCAAAAATATACTTTATAGTTGCAGTTTTACAAGAATTATGGATAGACGAGGGATGATGTTAGCACCAACACTTCACACACGTGACTCTAAAACTCATTTATGTCCCTCAGCTCTAATATTATCATGAGCGTTCTCCTTCTACCACATTTATGTTGTAAGAAAATGAAAGAAGAAAAAGACGTTAATGAATAAGATAAAAAAAAAAAATTCATGATTTATAATAGAGAAGTAGACAAGTTGTTAAAAAACCCTTAAAAGACTCTTTTAATTTCTATTCATAATTTTTTTTATATAAAATAACACTAACTATAAAATAATAAATATAATTATTAATAATATAAAATATTTTAATTTTCAATATATCATAAATGATGATATGCTAGTGTGTATTTATATGATCACGTGTCACGGCTATTTGTCAACTTTTTTTTATGTTGATTTGATATTATGAACTAAAGTCGAAGATATTTAATTTTACAAGGACTAAATATAAACAAAAAGACTTACATAAATTAAAATAAAAAGTCATATATTTGCAGAGATCAAATACATATTTAAATCAACAACAAAATAAAATTACTTTCCAGATAACATATTTTTCGTGAATCGGACATGTTCAAGATGTAGTTTAATTTATTATATATGGAAGATCCAACTCATTTAATAAATATCAAAATCATTATATTGAATATCATATTTTACATCCTTAAAAATAGCAACAAATTTTTTATTATTTTATTTAGAAACAAAAACATTATTAAAAAAATATTTTTTTTTCTCTCTTATAATTTCAACAATTATAGTAATAAATATATAAAAGTAACACGCTTTTAAAATTTGTTACTATAACTATTTTTTTCAATAGACGTAAAGTTTTTTTCTTTCCTTGCTTTTTAATGGTAAATATACGTAAACTTTATTGTATGGTTTTTATTTTCGTGTCCTTGTTTCACCCCCCAATATAGACCACATTCAATGCTTCTTTTTAGGCAACCGCATTCAATACTTCCCAACCCAACAATTACCATTTATATATATAATAAAAAAATGTATTGTTGTTTGATTTTCGGGTTTTAACTTTTTATTTTTTTATTTTTCTGCAACTTTCCATGTGGGAAGCATCTAGAAAAATGAAGGTTCTAAAATGGAGGATGTTGATTAAAAAAATTAATTAAATATATATATATATATATATATATTTAAAAAAAATAAAAAAAGGTTTTGAAAAGGGTTAGAAGTGTTAATAACTTGTTACTATAATTTTAAAGAGTAAAATTCAAATTTTGCATAGTTGTAAAATAATGATTAATATTACAATTAATAATAATAATAATAATAAATTTTCTTTTTCTGATTTTAAAAAATGAAAAAGACATAATTAAGTTTATTTATACTAATATATTAGAGGTATAATATAAAAAAAATTTACAAAAAATTTTCGAAAATATAAATATTTAATATTTATGAATAATAATCTATTATATTATATAGATAGTTGTTGAAATTTAAACCAATATATAAATTAATTACACACAAAAATAATACATGTAAAAAATATAAATAAAACATATCAAATATTTTTATAATCTATCTGATTATTCTACAAAACATGGTTGTATATATATATAAAACATATCAGATATTTTCATAAGTATAAATATTTAATGTATACACAATAATATAAGAAAAATTCTTATAATATTTTAAATATAAATAAAAAAGTTTATTTAAAAATTTAAATAATAAACATTAATTGATTTCAAAGAAACAACCATAAACGAAATCAATTTTTTTTTGAATCTAAACATATTTTATATGTAAAAAATAAAATTTTAAAATTTTATAATACAAAACACTTATCTAAAAAAAATAAAAATATCCTTACAAAATATACAATATTCGGAAAGTGTGAGGAAGAAGGATGACACGTCATCGTTAACTTGCGCGTCTTATTTACGAGTTTTGATCTGCCGAATGAATTTGGACCGTACGATCTGAAGAGTTCATAACGTTGGCTGAAGAACGGTGTTGTCTCTGATTCATCCGGTTTGGGTTTCTGTATGGAAAACTGAACCGAACCGGTTTTTTCAGCTCGAGTCCGAGAGGTTGCATTGAGTCACACGCGCCACAGTTCCCATGAGAGAGAATAGGCCCAATATATATTTTAGGCCCAATGTGGATAGGCCTTATTACGATAGGCCCAATTACAATATGCCCAATTTGTGACCCTTAATCTTAAGCTTCCCCTGATTGTGGGATTAATTGATTGGATACCCGAGAAGCATAAGCTTCTACGACGATAGGCGTAAAGGCATGATTAGTTCCACAAATCTCACTAGTAAACCCCTTCTCGTTGTACCGAAATAGATATCTGATTTAAACCACCAGGTACAGCATCACTCTATTGTCCACTTCTAATTCTCAACAAACAAAAAAACACAAATAGGGTCTGTAGGGTTTAACGCTTTACGACAGAGACATGGTGTTTTCAGAAGAAGAACTAACCAAACTATTCAGAGTCTACAAAACAGTAGTACAAATGATAAACGACAGAAACTACGTCGTTTCAGATTCCGACCTAACCATGTCGAAACAAGATTTCAAATCCAAATTCGGAGAACACGTTAAGAGAGAAGACCTAGTTATTAAAGCACCCAATAGAGATAAATCTTCTGATCAAATCTATGTGTTCTTTTGTGATGACGCTAAAGTTAGTGTTAGGGTTGTTAGAAGTTTTTTTAACCGTATGACGACTGATAATGTTGGTAGAGGGATTATTGTTTGTCAGAGTCAGCTTACTGGACCTGCCAGGAATGCTCTCGGTGAAATTTCTTCGTCCAAACATCGGATTGAAATCTTTCTGGTATTTGTTTTTTTTTTGTATTCCTTTTAATTGGTTATGTTAGTAAGTTAGATGTAAAATTAATAATTTAGTGGTGATCTCTTCTGAGTTATTGTTTGCATGCTAATGCCATTGCTAATACTACCGATGAAGTTGAAGTAGAGACTAAATTGATTGATAATTTTCATTTGAAAGGGTGACACTGATTTTACAATTTTGTAAATTTAGGGGACTAGATTGTTCACCCCTTTGCAATGTTGACGATCAAAATGGCGATTCAATTGAACTAAATTATACGAGGCTGATACTTGTTAATTGAATCATTCTTGTATTATTAATTTATAGTAAAGATCCCATGCAAAATTGTAGGAATGCGTAGAAACAATGACTGGAAACAGAGCTGTAAAATTCTTCCGTGTCATTAGTGGAAGACTTTTCTTACAATGGATAGACTAAGAATAGATGAACTAGTTGAGGTTGCTTGCAAGATTGCACAATATAGGAGAAAATGATGGAAAATAAAGATGTTAATTTATGTTACATGTCATTAAGAGATTTTTTTTGTTAGAATAGAGAGTCAATAGAGAGATAAATAGATAGAATAGTTTTTTTTTTTTTTGTTTCGGTGGTGGTTGTTAATGGTTAAGGTAACTGTCGGTGGTGCAGGAGGATGAACTGTTGGTGAACGTAACACATCACGAGCTTGTGCCAGAACATCAGGTGCTCACTGACAATGAGAAGAAAGCCTTGCTCCAGAAATACACTGTCAAAGAAACTCAGGTCAGTGTTTTTGTACTTTCTAAAAAAAATAAAATTTTATATATTTGATTTAAACCTTCTAATACGTGGATGAGATTTTCTGGTATGCTTTTGTTGCAAATATAACTGTTTCCGATGTTTTTCTGTGATTCTGTAGTGAGTTTGTTGTGTTTGTACTTTCTACATCTCATATTGTATTAGTAATAACTTATGAGCAGTATTAACTAATGACCCAATTTTCAGCAGCTTGGGGTGGTATGAGACTGAATGATTTGAATCAACAAAACTGTTTTCTACCAAAACCCCAAGCTTGTTAGTTAAGATACTAATCCTGCATTGCACTTCAGTGATATTCGAATCGGAAAGTAAACTTTGTAAAGCTAATAAGAACATCTCGAAATTAACCAAGTAGTTATATTCAAGTGGTTAATGAACTTTTGTTAAGGATGAATTATCCGGGAGAAATTGAGCTTGAATTAAGACTGAAACAATCTCTTACAAGACTTTAGTTACCTCCTGACTGAAGTCTGGATTGGACAATTCTATTGCATGCATCTTGGATTGGTTTTGGCATGCAAGGGCATGCCAAAGAAAAGTTAAGTGCAAAAACCAAAAAGAAATTCTAAATTCTGCAACCCAATAGAATAAGATCATTTCATATTTGATGGAACACAAAGGATAGATGAATTCAGTCTGTGAACTTTTGCTAAATCAACATAACATACTATTACTATTACAGTTAATCTCATCATTGAACAGAAAAGCCTTCTATTTCTAGATTAAATGTATGCATCTACTAAGTTTGGACAGTATTTGTTCATTAAAGCATAGTGAAAGTTTAGATGTATTATGATCCTTGCCATTCTTTTGTTTTGGGAGCTTTTGAATCTATTTAGATTGGCAACTTCTTCCAGTGAAGATGTAATTGTTAGTATTAAAACTCCTTCATTCTTTATCTAATGTATTGATCTTGTATGTGTGTATATTATCCTGTATTTGCAATTATAGTATTGTACTACAAATTTTTGTTATGGTTCATTATACATCTAACCAGTAAAATATCTGTGCATTCACAGCTACCTAGAATCCTGATGACGGATCCTGTTGCGAGATACTTTGGACTAAAGCGTGGACAAGTTGTGAGGATTATCCGGAAGAGTGAGACTGCGGGCAGATATGTTACGTACCGATTTGTCGTATAAGGATTTTGTTGAGATCATCAGCCATATACTACTTTTGCAATGTGTTACCTACTAATATTTCTGCAAAGCATGCATAGTGATTGTATAACTTTCATTTTATTTAATGTATTACAATGACAAAACAACATGACATAAGTTGTTATGGTTGGTAATGTCAGTCATTTATATTATACTTTATTGACCTCTAAATTCTTTTTATGTATAGTATCTATTCCTATCGGTTTAATATATGATATGTGAGTCCACAATTTTTAAATTTATCTTTTGAGAGAGAGTTCTCAACAATAGTTTGTTATTAATAAAGCCGGTAAACCTGTTTTTCCAAAAAAACACAGTAAACCACTTTGTTTTGGCATTTAAAATTTAAATTTCTTTCTCAACATTTCTTACTCTCATAGTTATTTATTATAGCTGCTTCTCTTAGCTTATATTTCTAATGGGGAAAGTAATTCACTAACTATAAAAAAAAGTTCCATAAAGCATTTACTGAGTAGAAAAATCGAGCAATTACTTGTCGCAGTTGCAGCAAAAAGAGTGATTAGATTACATTGTATTTTGATGTTTCAATAAAAGTTTGAGTTTTTTTGTAAACTTATTATTGTGAAGTCATTCTAATTTTGTACGTGGAGATTATTTTTAGCTAATCATAAAAAACATGAGCATAATTTCTCTAGGTGCTTAGATATTCATGCAGCAGATAATCTAAAATCTATAAAATGAATCGGCTTCTCTAAAGTAAAAAAGAAAATGCTTATTACATAAGTGGTTATAATAAAAAATAAGATAAAGTAAAATTGTTTTGATACAAGTTATAAGCAAATTAGATGATAAGAACACCTATTGAATAAGAGTAAAATAAGCAAATCAGATGATACAAGTTATAATGGCAATGAAGGGTATTTTGTGTTGGAGACAGACTAAAGCATCAACAACACTTTCAATGCTAAAGTTTTAAATCGTGCTCATGATATCGTTTGTGGTTGTGTCACAATCTTTGATGTTATGGAGGGATTGCAGTCAAATGCAGCTTCAATTGCTGCTACAGAGACATAAGAAACTATAGCATCAAAAATTGAAATGTTCATATATGCTTTCTTTATTGTTACAAGTTGTTCAATAGGATGGAAAAGCATGAAAGAGGAGGAAGAGAATGTTTAGAACATAAGCTCCATAGATGAAAGAAAGTGTAGAATCCTTACATCAACTGATGAGCCAGCTGCTGCATAAAAGTCCCACATCGAAGACTCAAGAAAGAAACTGGTTGCATGTCAGAAATAAAAGGCCTATCAATGTAAAATACAAGTCATACCTTTCTCGGCCTTTTGGCTAAGATCAAGTGTAGTATCTGTTCTTATCAGTTTAATATCTGATATGTGGGTCATTGACTCACACGATATTAAATTTATTTCTTGAAGGGGAGTCTTAACAATAGCTTGCTATTGGATCTCTCATGTGTCGCCTTTGCGTTGCACTATTGCATTGGTTTGGCGCACCCTACCAAACCAAGTTCAATTATTTTGTTAATTTTTATTCTTACATAATTTTTTAATCATTCTAATTATGTTATAGATGTATATCTACATTATAGACATTTGTTGGGTGATGAAAAATCTAACGATGTTATCTCTTGTTTTTTTTTAAAAAAAGTTATGAAGTGTCAAGAATATTTGCATTTCATAAAAATATTTGAAATTTGAAGACATATTTTATTGAGGTATAAAACAAACTCTAAAATAAGGTTTATATAAACAATGAAGTAGTGATTTTTTTAATTAAAAAGTAGTAATCTCTTTAATGTTAACAACAATATTTTATATGTTTATTTAAATTTGACCTTTTTTGTATTTTGAGATACAAAGAATTTTAATTACATGTCAAATGTTGTATCTTTTTTATAATTACAAGACTTTCTACTAATTGTATTACTTAAATATTTTTTTTACGGCCTAAACGTATATGAAAATATTATTTTTTTCTGGAGATCTAAAACCTTTGTTTTACTAGTTTGATCCTTGGACCGACTTATTTAAGGACAATGAAGAGATGACACTATTATTTGCATTTCACAAGCAATAAATAAGTAGATTTCATTTTGCTTTTCAATTTTGAGTACATATACATAATATAAGAGACAACTTGAAACACATTATTTCTTTCTCCCATATTTACACACTTTGAGATTAAGACATTAAAGCTACCAAATTATAATAAGGAGATGAATTTGACTAGAACATCAAAAGCATTTTGTGAGGCTAATGTTAAAAAGGTAGAAACTTCATTGGTCAATGAAGAACCTCCTCCAGCTAAATCAGACAGAGCTCTAATGGCAATGAATGGTTTCTTGTGTTGCAAGCAAACTAATGCAACAGCAGCACTTTCCATGTCAGTTGGAGTGACATCAAATTTGGAGTTCAAAAAATCTCTATAAGCTTTGTTGTCAACAAACACATTAGCACTTACTCCTTTCTTTACTCTCACTACAATTGGCTTTCTTGGCAAACAAGTTTTGTTAACACAACTTCCCAATTCAACATTCTGTGGAGAATAAGTGACAGATGAAATTAGCCTCAAATAGTTATGTATTTAATATTATCATCAAATGAGTCAAAATTTAATATTATCATTAAATGAGTCAAAATAATCCTTGATAGACTAAAATATTCTGAAAAAATTGAATAAATATTCGAATTGATCATTAAATTTTTAGGACTGTATCATTCTATTTTCTTTTACCATCAATATTCTAAAATAATTCAATCAAATGCATGCATCATTTTGTTGGTATTTGTAAGGATTAGAATGACATAAAATTGGTAATATTAAGGATAAATTTAAAACTAAGTAAATAATAAAGAGACTCATTAAGTGACCAGAAGACGAATATAATTATTTACATTTTACAATTTTAATGATTATTTTAGCTTATTAATAATGTGGAGGATAAGAATAGGTTGAGGGCATTGTGCTTCTTATGCCTCTAATAATTGATTTTATGCGATAAAACTCGCCCTCAAACTCTAACTATTTTGAAAAAAAATTCATAAGGGACCACTTAACTGTTCGATTAGTCTTTTCCTCTTATACCTAAGTTAGACGAACTTGTAGGTCTCTACTAGATAGTTTAGGTTGATACAACCATACAATTCAACGACTAACTTAAGTATTTACTCTAAAAATATTTTATTTTAATAATATTTGAAATTTTGTATAACTAAATTAACTACTTCAATGAGATGGTGAAGTAGGGTTGAGCTCACCTTGCCCTTTCTTGCTATTTCAAAGTATGTCTTATCCACTGGAACCCAAAAAGCAAGCTGCTCAACTTCAGGTGTTCCATCCACAGGATAAATTTCCTCTGGTTGATACCAAACCTTGTTCAAAACATTTTGATTTTCCACTGATTTTGAATGTTTTGTGTAATTATTGTAATTTGAAAACTTAAGATAACCAAATTCTCTGCTGAAATCTCCACTCTCTTCATCTTCAAGACTATCTCCAAATCTCTGCTCAATTAAATATGAAAAGTTAGATAAGTTATTATATTTAATAAATAATTTAATTTATATACACTATCATCGTAAATAATTTTATATTGTCAATAAAATTTAACTATTAAATTATTTAAAATATTTTAATTTTAATAATAACTACTTTAAAAAGTACACAAATGATTGATCATGATAAATTGACTTCGTAGAATTTTTTAGATTGATAATATACAAAAATTAAATTCATATTTAAATATGTTTGATTTGTTTATGTTGCTTTCAATCGGTCTTTGTTTAATTTTGTGATGAAAAACTTATTTGTACCATCAAATTTTTAAAGTATTAAGTATTAACCATAAGCATCAAATTTTGGCTTGTGAGGGAGATACTTTTGTTGTCTTTGTAACTATTTATAATTAATTGGTTTTACATGTATATATAATATAAATTATTAATTTATTTATTAACAGTTTTTAAAAGAATAAAATCCAAAAATATCATATTGGTTCTTATATATTGAGCTATATTAACATATAAATAAAATCATACATAGCAATTGGTTTACCACTATAGAAAGGTGGAATCTCTATTTTTTAGGTTTAAGTATTCTGAAAATCTCAAAATAATTTAAGAATTTTACTAGATTCTTGAACTAATGTTTTATTATTATTGGATTCTTAATTGTTTAAATAATTTATAATTAAGTCTTCAAACTTTTAAATAATTTATAATTAAACTCCTAACTTTAATTTATAATTATATATCATTATTTTTGTACCTGCCAATGCCAAAGTCCAGTGTGAGCCCAATATTGTGGAATAGTCACATCTCCAATCTGAAAATTAGAATTTGCATTACCTGCAATTCCATAATGAAGAACTCCTTCTACATTGAACAAAGAAAACAACAATTGGGTGGCAAGACCAGCATTTAGCTACACAAATAACAATAAAAAATCAAATGACTTAGAAAAAGGAATTAAATATATATCAAGAATTTTAAGTAAAAACATAATAAATAAAACTCAACTTTATCATAAAAAAATAAAGGTTAAATATCACTTGTGGTCCCTTAATTTAATTTCAGTTAACGATTTAGTCATTTATCTTTTTTTCTCCGATTTAGTCATTTATTTTAATTTTAAGTGACAATTTGATCTTTTATGTTTTAAAATGTCAACAATGTTATTCTCTTTTTTTTTTCTTTCAAAAATTCAAAAAATTAATAAAAAATTTCAAACAAAACCTATAAAATTAATTACCATCATCAATATAATGCAAATTCATAACTTAAATCTTTAAATAAACTTATATTTTCATCTCTAACAACATCAAATAAAGAATGACAAATATGAGTTTATTTGAAGATTTGAGTTACAAATTTGATGAAATTTGTTTTATATTAAAGAATATAATTAATTTTATGGATTTTGTTTGAAAATTTTGATGAATTTTTTGAATTTTTATTAAAAAATGATAACATTGTTGATATTTTAAAATATAAAAGATCAAATTGTCAGTTAAAATTAAAATAAAGGATCAAATCGGACAAAAAAGATAAAAGATTAAAACATTAACTGAAATTAAGTTAAGAGACCACGTTTGATATTTAACCAAAAATAAAAAAAACTCAACTTACCATACTCAATCCACTCATAACAACAATAACCTTTTTCTTTTCCAATTTGCCAATGCGAAAATGTCTTCCTACATTGTCAATAATCAAATCTTAATTATTTTGTTAAGTAGAGTTGACTATTTAGATTAAGCGATGTCATAATACTCTACCATAAATCATATCAAGTCATATTGTTGATTCTGAAGTATTTTTCTTAATAAATTTTTCTTGGTTTTTCTTAGACTTATGTACTTTTGAAAACATTTTTCATTTTTATTTTTAAAAATATATATTCATTTTAAATTGTTAATAAGAAAATGAAAGACTCATTTAGTGAACAATTCTTAAAGAGAGGAAATGGAAAACAAGTTATAAAAAATACATTTTTCTGATATAATAAAAATAGTGTTTTGAAAGTTTAAAAGTTCTGATCTTTTATAAAAAAAATTGTAAAAGAAAATGATCAGAAAAATACTTAATCTACGATCTCTTATTATGTTTATTAGTTGAAGTCAAAATGAAAACCGAAATCATTAGAAGTAAACTACCATTAATTTGCCTTAATCTCTAGTATAATTAATCAAATAATTGAACAATATATTGTTGTAGAAATTACCAGCAAAATCAAAGTAAGGAAACTTGTTATGTGGCACAAAGCTTGATGATTGAAGAAGAGGGTTTAGCTCAAATGCATTTGGCACAACTATACCAATACATGGTCCTTGAATATTGATTTTTGTGATTTCTCTCCAAGAAACTTGACAAATTGCACCATAGGCTTTGATGCTACTTCCAAGTAATACCATAAAAAGGACACCTAGAAACTCCATTCTCTTCCAATGGTTATATTTTCAAGTTCTCCAAACATGAAAAATATATATAAATGCACACAAAGATTGTGAAAGTATTATTTGTTAATGTCACATAGGAAATAAAGAAATAATAAAAAAAACATAGATAATCAAATTGGATCCCATTTCATACGAGGAGCCAATCCATCATATTATTTTTATATATTATCATGCTAAACGTTGCATTTATTCATAAAATTATAGTCAAACCCTTCACACCTTTTTTTTCTAAAGAATTTTAGAAGCGAAACTCACACTCTAAGTTAGAGATGAAGGATATTATATGTTAGAACTTGCATCTTGATATATTTAATATTCTACACATTATTTAAACAACACTTACAGAACCCCACTCATTTTTCTTTATATATATATATATATATATATATATAACATCTAGCTAGCTAGTTGGAGAAATTGTATAAAAAAAATCTAGATGGAGAAACAATTTTGATTTGATATAATTGTCCAAACCATCGTAATATTATTTTTCTTTCATCAACGTGATATTTTTTAAATTCTAGTATTGGATTTTTTTTTATCTTAATTAATTTATTTTATTTTATTCCTTCGATTTTTTTTGAGTCAAGTTAATTATACATATTTATAAATAGAATAATGGTAGTAAGACATTTTTTTTAATTGATTATAATTCACACGAGTCATACCATATAAAACCTATATGTTTTGGTGAGATATATGTGTATTTTAATCCATCAAAGAAAATATACTGTTAGTACTCTTCTTATAAATACTTACACTACTAAATCTAGTCTTAGTTTCAAAAAAATTGATAAGTTGAGATACAAATTCTCTAATTTTTTTCAATTAAATTATGAAATTATGAAGGTTTTTCTATTGACAATAATATTAAAAAAATATTAGTGATGAAATTTAAAGACAAAAAATAATATTCGTTACCAATTTCTTTGTTGTAAAATTCAGCGAGAAAATTAGAGACATGTTTCAAATAACTCAACAGAATGAGAAAAATCATTGATAAAAAGATTAAATTTTATCCATCTAAAATTGACAAATAAAAAAAGTAAATTTGAGAAACTTTTAAAAACGTTAGGGGTGCAATGAGAAAGTTTCCAAATAATTTCCGTCAAAGGCAAAGCCCGTGCAGTTCGATCATGACTGCAGCCCAATACATCATATGGGCCGAAAAATCTATATGGGTTTATCTTGAGTCAACATAAAACCTTGGCCCACTATCAGTTTTTCCTTTTCATTTTGTGTGTTATTTCCTATTTATTTTTTTCTTTAAATTTGTATCTTAATGTTAAATCCTCAATTATATATGACATATATACTAGTCCAATGATCAAAAGACAACAAGAAATAAACATCACATCAAAGGCAGATACAAAGAAAAGAGTGTGATGAATGAAGAAATGCATGTCACATCTTAGAGTAGCATATCAAAATGAAGAATAATTGGGTAGTGGAAATGACAAAAGTATGTCGCATGCATGGATTGGTTGAGATATTTTTGGCTTTAATTCTACCCCTTCTAAAAATACTTATGTGGGCCCTGTATGTAAATATTTCATTCAGAATAAAATATATATAAAAATATATTTAAAAGTTGATATATTTAATTAAAAATTAATATATGATATTGAAAATGTTGTTGAAATTTAATAAGATTAGATATAAATTATAACAGATTTATATATTAAGAAAAAATATTAACGAGGTATCTTTTAAGTTTTGAGAGATAATTGATGAAAGAATAAGATGAACGGTGTACTACTCTTGTTTTCTTATAAGTTGCAAGATTATGATTAAATGGAATGTCTTATAAAATAAGTGATAACTATTAAATTAATAAAAGAATGAAGGGAGAGATCTCTTGTTAGATTTAAAAGAATGGTCCAACTCATCATAATCTATTAAGCAACAAAAATTCAACATATAATTTAATATTTAATACTAATTAATGATAATTTAATTAATAATTAACAATTTCTAATAATTAATTATTATCAATCTATAATTGATTAATCAAATAATTAATCTAATAAATGTATAATGATTTGTTAGATTATTTAATTTCGATGTTTAATATAATATTTAAATAATTGTGTGCGATTAAATTATTTTACTACAAATGTTTAAATTCTCTAAAATTTTATACATATGAAAATCGAGGTAATACCAATTCATTTGACAACTATATTGATAAAATTTACATTTTACACAAAATTATTAGTTAAACAACTATCTTGTTTTATGAATGTATAAAATGCTATCACAATAGTTTTTAAAATTATAAAAATATATTTTTTTATTAGTCATTTTAATCTATAATTATGTTTTTAGTTTATCATTTTAATCTTCAAATATATTTTTAATTAGTCAATTTAGTTTATAAAATTACTAATAAAAGAAAAATTGAAAATGTATTTATAATTTTAATATATTAAAAAGTTATAATAATAATATATCATCCAATCAAGGATTTCTTCTAATATTATTATTATATCATCCAATCAAAGATTTCCTCTAATATTATTATTAGTGTGATTTTGTTTAGTGTAACACGAGGGTCATCAAATCCTACCCATGCATTATGGACCAATATTCCCTACCTTTGCATATATATATGTATATGTTTTTTTTAATGCTTTCTTGAGCCTATGTAGGGTTTCATTTTCAAGCTTATGTCAACTTTTATTCTTGCAAAGAGACAAAATTTGCTTTGAAATAAAAGATCAAAGCTTAGCCAAAGAGGGTGCTCACACTATTTTTGATCATGATGGGTGTAGGTTGCTATATCGTTGTCAGTCCTTTATTAACTTATATATTTAATTTGTTGTAGGAAATATTAGATATCCCAAATCTTAAACACAAAATTTTCAAGTCATCACGTGTAGTTGTTTTGTCACATTTTGAAAGTTGATTTCATTTGTGTATAGGTTTGGATATGATACTTCTGAGATTAGTCCCTCCCAATTTTAGCCTATATATCAAGCAATTTTACATATAATGTGTGACTTCTAATATTATCATGTTATTTAAGAGTCGAAGTCCACGACTTTTACTATATTGACCCTGATATGATAATAATATTTTATTTTTGGTGTGGTTTCACCCATCTATCAGTATTCAGTGAAGTGCCATAATGCAATTTATAAATAGTCTTTTCTGTGAAGAACTCTCAATAAAACTCCTTGTGGACATAAGTCATAACAATTGGTGTTTTATTGAGAGTTCTTCCCAAAAAAGACTATCTATAGATTACACTAAAATACTTCACTGAATACTGATAGATGAGTGAAATCACACAAAACATAACATTTTACAACGGTTAATCAAAAAATCCTATCCATATAACAAAATAAAATAATCAACTTAAAAGGTTACTTTATAATTAGAGTAACTAAAGTAGTCTGTTAAAATTCTTGTGTGTATTTGCAATATACATGTATTTGTTTTATCCACATTTAAGGGCACCAATACTTGATGCACTTCTAGTCAAACTCATGTATGTTTGGAAATTGGAAGGTGGTAGAGAAATCTTCATCCTCTAAATATGAATAAACTATTGATTTGGTATTTCAATGGAGGGAAAAGAGAAAGAGGAAAAATGATGAACTTCTTATTTACACATTTTAATTATAAGTTTTTTGAATTAAATTAACCCAAATATTACTACTATATTTAAGGACCTACATGTCCCTAAATTCATAGTAACTATGTGTGGTTCTATTACAACACAACTAATTTCTTAAATTTTTATTTTTGTCCATAAATAAAATTGTAAAGAAACTTGTACACAATTGTGATGTTTTAAATTTAAACTGAAACAAATGAAATGGATACTTTATCAACTTCATTAGTCTAGTAAATAATAATATATAAATAAACATAAATGATCATAAGTTTTAATGTTGCTAATTAAAAAGTAGGTAGCATTCAAATGATTAATACAATTATCACATATACATATTGAAAATAAATAAAAAGTTGATTACCCATAGAATCAATCAAGAAGTCTTAATAATTAAGGGCTAGCAAATACTATATAGCTCATCATATCTAGCACAATTTATTCAGGAATTATATGAAATATAGCATCATGAGCAATCAGCCTTAATTTTTTTTTAGAAGATTGATTGCTCATGATATTATATCAATTTCCATGAATTTAATTATCTCTATGCATGCTAGTATATATTTTTTTTAATAACTATATGCTGCCCTAATAATTAATTTAAATTGGTCTCTACCTAAATCCCCCTCCAAGGGTAGGTGCCCAATAATCAGCTCCATTGTCATTGCCAACTTGTATGGTGCATGATACTGGAACAAGACACAACCCTCTACTCCTTAGGTCCTTCTTTGATTCTTGATCTTGAGAACCCTAATAATTAGGAATTGCCAACATTCAAAAGCACATAAGATTTTTTTTTAAAAAAAAAATTATTTTGTTTTTACTATTGGTACTAGAAAAATTTGAATTATTGATGAAAATTAGATACAAAAATATAATTTTGATATTTAATTTTGGTGTCTTTAACTCTTAACAATGAAATTTGAGAGCACACTTATTATTTTGGGTCTTAAGTCAACTTTTTCTAATAGTGATAAGTAATAATTATTAAAGAAAAGAAAAACAACTTTATTGAATTTGTATTTTGAGAACATATTTAATTACCTCTTCAGCTGCTTTCCTCTTCAAGCTATATTCATTTAGCAGCTGCAATCAGAAAAGTAAAATAAAATGAGAATTTAATTAATTAAATAGAATTTAACTTTAAAATTAATTAGTATTTCTTCCGTTTCACAGTGATTGATCTATTTAAAAAAAAAAAACTCAAAATGAATTATCATTTCAACTTTCAATATAATATATATTATTTTTGTTTTATATTATATTCTTTAATTAATATTACTTGTATCACTATTAAATCAATATTTTCCACTCCAATATTTAATACGAGTAATTTTGTAAAACTATTATTTCCTTTTTCTTTCATTGATATATATATTTTTCTTATGTAAAATTATCAAATATAAGTTATTGTGAGACAAATGAAGTGATTAGTTAGTAAAGCAAACCCTTTGTTTTATTTACTATTCATATATTTTAATAATATTATCCATGATAAAGCTGTAGTGACATTTCTCTTTGAAATAATTAATTAATATAATAATTGATTAGTAATGTAAGATCTTCAAAATGAAAAATCCCCAAACCTTTAATTAAGGAGGTTAAAGAATGGATCCAATGAATTGAAAAGCATACCTGACCAGGGTCTTCAGGGAATAAACAATTCTTCTCTCCTTGAACCTATTAGATTAAATAATTACAATCATCACTTAATTACTACCACATAATCATTCATTAATTAGTACATTTTTGCACATGCAAGATTAAACTAAGAAACAAGAAAAAGTGATTTTTTTACTTTAAGAAGTAGAAATGAATGATCATCTTTACGATTTTTTTATAAATTAAGATATTTTTTTTTTTAAGAATTACAATAATTAATTTCTCGAGATAAAGATATCTTTCGATAGAATTTTTTCTATTTGAAAGCACTAAAGATTAAATTCTAAACCTCTTTATTTAAAGGATTCACAATCTCCTTTTACTCGGACCAATGTTGATGAAGTTTTATGTTTTAACTCTTTTGTTGCTTAAATTTAATATATGAGAGTATCAAGTTGTTAGTTTTTCTTTTTAAATTAAACATAAGTGGGTTTATATTATTGCATCTGTTTATTTTTATCTATTTTTTTTAAGATTATTTACATACATATTAAAGAAACTAATAAATTTCATTACTTTTGATAGAATTATTTATTTTTTCTTATAATAATTTCATTATTTATTATTACATTTTATATATTTATGTCTTTGTATTCTATCCGTCTCATAATAATTGATTTAGTTGCAAAAAATAAAATGAATGATTCTCCTAATTTTCAATGCATTTTTTTTATTTATAATTATATCATTTAATTAATATTGCTTTCATACTTTTCAATACAATACCTTTCAATATGTATTTATTCATTGATAATGTACTGTTATCTAATAAAGATAATTTGATAAAAATAGTATGATCTCTCTATTTTATTTATATATTTTTTTTATTTAAAAAAGTGAATAATCAAATAATTCAATTTTTATAGGATGGAAAAAATAATAAATAGTTAAGAATATTATTGACAAAATAATAATTAAAATCATATTAAAATTTTAAAATAACAACAAAATAAAATAAAAAAATTATTTAAATGTCACAATTAAAAATGAACAAAGTGAGTTTGTAACATCTAGTTCAACCAACAAATATCAATATTATTAAATTAAATATCATAATTAGAATTTAAATCCAAAATTTTGCAATTGTGTACCAATTTTCTTACTATTTCATTAAAAAAAATAAAAAATGGACAAAGATAAATTCTTTTACCGAATGTTGTTGCCTTGTGTTTCCTGATCCATTGCTCAAGTATGGTACGCTAAGAGCCTGCAAAATTCCAAAAATAGAAAAAAGAGAAAAACAAGTGTGCAATTTTAGAACTTAAAAATAACTAGGTAAAATGTCTTATACAAGTAAGTTTTATGGTGCACAATTTTTATAAGTGGTAGATTCAATATTTCAAAATTATAAAAATTTTAACAACAATATTTTCAAAAGTAATAGTTTATGAATAAAATTATGGTATAATTTATGTTAATTTAATACACGATATATTTATTTTTTTAATTTTAATTAAATCAAAATCATTTAAGTCACTATTTAAAATATAAAAATAATTATTAATATCTATTTTTAAGAAACAATATCTATAAATTTTAAAATTTTAAATATTTTTTAAAATTAAATCACGGTAGATTAGTAGACTAGGGTGATATTAAAATTTGTTTATCAAATAAAATAAAAAATTGAAATGGAACTTTAAAAGCGTGGTATATATGACTGACTCATGTGTGATTGTTTTGGAAATTAAAGTGAAGAAAAGAAAGAAACATCACCTCAATTTGATTATGAAGGAATCTGATATAACCAATAGCTTCTAACAGGACAGAGGCTGTGTCAGTCTGTAAAAGTTAAATATACCATACCACTGTCATATTCCTATTTCCTACTCACTACTTCTATATAATGCTATTATAAACTCACATTTTTTCCCTCTAAATTATCATGCATAAAAATACAATATATACAAGAGGTAAACTATTATTACAATTATATTATTATAAATAATATATTATTAAAATATTTTATATTCAATTAAACAAAAACAATTAGAGATACCAAAATAATGATTTTTTTCTCTAATTTTATCTTTAGTTGTAATAGATGACAAAATTAAAGAGAACTTTTATTTATTGTCTCTAACTTTTAATTATAGATGATTTGTTTTTTCTTTTAAATTAGCAACACTTTTTTTAGTTACTGTTTATAGTTAAGCTAGCTCTATGTAAAAGTTTAATCTTAGTGTCATTATGATTGATAAAAATTATTCTATTTTACATTTTATTGAATAAAAATTTGTTATTTTAAAATTATTTACAAATACTAAAATAACTAATAAATATTGATATTTTCAAATATATTTTATTTTTTTCTCAAAATATATATACTTAGCTATTTATTATCTTATTATTTAAAAAAAAAGGTAAAAAAAAGTAAGAAACAATCTTATTACATACAATGATTATTAAAATGGAAAGGAAGGAGTAGTAAATTAGTTTTAAATTTGGTGTATTAATAAAGCAATGACTTTAGAGCCCTATGCTTTTTAGATTAAGTAGGGATGAGAAATTTATCTTATTAAATTTTCTGTATAAAGAAAATTTAATTGTTAATGTCTTGCTCTTAAAATGGATATGATAAATTAAGCAAAATGTGCATTAATTTTTTGATTGAATAAAATTAGGATTAATTAATTACCTTTCCAAATGGGGAAACAAGCTGATGAAGGGCAGTAATTCTATCACCTAACTTCTCCTTTCTAACCTGAAATTGAGAAGAATTGATATCATCAAAAATGTGTAGGACAAGTGCACATGTTCAAAAGTTGGCTATATTTTGTTGTTGTATTAGGTTGATAATTGGATTCTTTTTTTTTAATTTTATTTTTATTTTTATTTTTATGATAGTAATTGATGAAACATTAGATAAAGAATCATTGTGATTGAGAATTGGACAAACCAAGTAAGACAAGAGTTACTCCCCACATGATGTTTGTGTGTTTTTATGTTTGAAAGAGAGTTAAGGAATTGGAAGTTTCTCCATGGTAGTTTGAAATATACCTTCAAAGATTTTATTTTATTTTTTAATTAATTAATTAATTAATTAATTAATTAATCTATAAGCAAAATTGAATTAAATGAAGTACGAATAATACTATAACTCAAAAGAACAAACATTATAAAAATAAATAAACATTACCTTGAAAGTTGATTGAGTTGTAGTTTGTTGAACCCTAGCTTTCTTCATTGCCCCACCGGATGCAGTGCTATTGCACTTGTAGAAAAAAAGATATTTTGATTAAACTAAATTTTTGTTTTAGATCGATAAATGTTAGTAAATTAATTAATTACGTTAATTTTAAAGGTTAGTATTTTTCGTTGTATTTTAGATCACTAGTCGAACTATCTGTTTGAGATTTTTAATTAAATTTTATTAAATTTTTACTAAATTTTATATAAAAAATAATTTAGGCCTATTTCATAATGCATTTTAATGTAAAAAACATTGATGTCCATTTTTTTTTAATTTTTCAAAAAAGAAGACAAGAGAAATAAAGTTATAAAACTTTTGCCCCACAATATATGAAGAAAAAAAAAAGGCTCCTTATGATTCAAACAAAAAAAAAAGTTGGGAAATCTTGGCTTTAAGACTTTAGCACTAATATATGTTTAATAAAAATTAAAATATGATTTTTAAATATTCTAAAACATGGAAGCTTTTTTATCTGGCCAAATTTAAAGGTGTTAATATTGGTAAAGTTTAATGAAAAGTGAGTTTTTTTATGTAACTCATTGACTAAGAAATGATAAAAAATAATGAATTAATTCATGTCATGGATCCTTAATCAAGAGGTAATTTAGGTATAAATCAAATCTATTATCTTCCTTAATTACCTCAGAAGATCGATCTTGTGATGGATGCCTAACATCATTATTGTTAGAGAAATCTAACATGTTGTTGTTGAAACTTGTCACACTTGAATTTGGAGACCAAGAAGATTTTGTTGAATTAAGTTCTTCATTTCCATGTCCATATACATAGCTATTTCTTGAACTTTCTTGTTTAACATCAACAAGAGAAGCATTTGGAGCTTGACTTATTAACATTTGATTATGAAATTGGCTCATACCAATTTTATCTTCCTCACCCACAAGTCCACCCCTTAATATATATATAAAAAAAAACCACATAAATTTGATAAAAATTACAATTAATTAAAATTTTAATCTTTCATCCTCTCTTAACAAAAATATGCGTGTATTTTTTTAAACAACAAAAGAGATCTATTACAAGAAAGTACAAATAACAAAAATCACTCTAAAATATATCATAACATGCATGGATATTGTTTATACTACTAAAAAAAACTTAAATCAATGAATAAAATTTAGAGAAAAAAAATAAATAAATTTTTATTTAAATCCGTCACTAAATTTAGTGACGAGAGAACTAAATAGAGAAATCAATTTTTTTCATCGGTAATTTTCGTTGCTAATTTTATTTTTTCTAGTAGTACCAACACAAACAAGTCTATAAAGAGAGAGATAGATACATGAGTAGTTGGCTCCATGATTCAGGAAGCTCTTGATGATTGTCATGCCAAGAAGGAAAAGGAAGAGAAGAAGAAGAAGAAGTTGGTGTAAAAGGGTTGAGAAAGTTAGAAGGAGTTGAAAAAAAAGGAGAAGCTTGTGGAGATGGAGGCCTCATGTTATTGATATTGATATTCCACCAATTAGGGTTACTAGCCATCATTTGTTGCACTGGTGAACTTTGAACAACACCTCTATTCATGTTTAGTATCTTCAACCCTTTGAGAATATTATTACAAAAGAAGAGAGAAAAAAAAGAGAGAAATTTTTTGGTTTCTATTTTCTCCTTTTCTTTGTTGATTTTGTTGCCTAAAAACAAAAGTCTTTGTAGGAACTTTGAGAGGTCTTCTTGAGGTTGATTAAGTAGCTAGGGAGAGCACCATTGGTTGGACCTATTTTTTGAAAGAGTTTGAATTTTAATCATGGAGTTTTGAGAACCTTTTGTCTTTGTTTCCTCTCTTTTCTTCCTTTCTTTATTGCTTTGCTTTTTTATTTTTCTTTCTTACTTTGTATTATCTCTTTTCTTCAATTGCTTTTTTATTTCCTCCGATTGCTTTTGCTTTATCTTAAAGCTTGACTTAAAAGGTTGCAACAATTCCCATAATTATAAAATTAGCTATGTTGCTATATATATATATATATATATATATATTAACTTTTAAGTATATTTATTCAACTTAATAATTTATTATTGATATTAAATTTTATTAATTTAATCATTAAATTTAAAGTTTTTATTGAGTAAGTCGACTCCACAAATAAAATAAAAAGATTTTATATGAAATGTTGTAATATCATTGTCCAATATCTATCAGAGAGGTACGAGGGATTGCACAATCGTATGATAGATGAGTGGTTAAATAATTTGTTAGTTACATATATACAGAGTGACATATTTAATAGTATTGACAATGAAAATATCATTGAACATTTAGAATATAGAATCTTGTGGAGGACAATTGTAATTTGTAGAAACTCTTATAGATTTTAAGTTTGTTTAGTCGTTATAGTTATATATTTTATAAAAGTTAATCATATTTTTCTTGATCAAAATATAATACTATTTTATTACTTCTACCAGCAGAAATTTATGAATCTACTACCGTCGATCAATATAATTTTTTAATTTAAATGAACAAATATCATTTTTTAAGTAAAAAAAAATGTATTTTAGAATACACAAAGTTATATTTTGTAATTGTTTCTGTAAAATAAAATACTTTAAAATTGTCAAAATTGAAATTTTAAAATCATCTTTGTTTATTAAAAAAAAAATGTAGTTAACATTTATCTTTGATGAAGTTTCAAACAATATTCATGCATAGATCTATCAACCTAATATGAGACACTTCCTCACCCTTTAAAAAACATCAAACATTAAATATATTTTTTTATAAGTGGATGGAAGAGAATGTATGCCACAAAATAAATTGAAGAATTTTAGACGCAAGAAAAAGTTGTTAAGTACGACCTAGTATAAAGTGAAGTAGTATTACGTTTTCATTAAGCTATCAAATATATATTTCCTTTTTCTTTTTCTACATTGGAAAATTAATATGCAAGTCAATGAAATTACTTAGTTAACGATTATATCATTGACCTATGAAGCATTTGATAATGATGTGAATGACTAAAATTGGAGTAACTTCAAATGCGCATTTATGTGTATATGTTGTCAATTTCAGCTGTTAATTAATTAAGTTTGTAAGATAGCGAAGACTAAATAATTTTATAAAAAGAAATTATCAAAAACAGTTATTATAAATATTTAAACTAATAAATTAAAAATTCTTATTGAATTAGATTAATTATTCAAATTATTATAAAATCTTAAATCTTTTTGATATTTTATAAAATAACTTAAGGTATTCTATATTTTTTAAGATATAAGTAATATGAAGTTATGAACTCTTAGATTATATTGCTACAAATATTAAATTATATAAATAATTACTCATTGAGTAAATTGATTATTCCTTTTTTTGTTTTTGTTCTCATCATATATTTGGATTTTTAACATGGGAGACAATTTTATTTTTTACCATTGACTAATTAAAGTAATGCATAGTAAATAATAGGCTAAATTACATTCGTGGTCCCTTAACTTAATTTCAAGTAACGTTTTAGTCCTTTATCTTTTTTTTTTCCGATTTAGTCCTTTATTCATAATAATATCAAATAAAGTATGAAAATATGAGTTTATTTGAAGATTTGTGTTACGGATTTGATGAAATTTGTATTATATTGAAGAATATAATTAATTTTATGAGTTTTGATTGAATTTTTTTTTGAATTTTTGTTTAAAAAAGGATAATGTTGTTGAAATTTTAAAACATAAAATATCAAATTGTCATTTAAAATTAAAATAAAGGACTAAGTCGGGAAAAAAAAAGATAAAGGACTAAAACGTTACCTGAAATTAAGTTAAAGGACCACAAATGTAATTTAGCCTAAATAATATGCTTTGACTATGTTTAGTAAAAAGTAGTGGATAAGGAATAAGTTAATTGATAGCAGATAAGTTGATAAATTAATTAAATTTAAAATATTGTATATAATTAACGATTGAATTAATTAGTAAGTATATAATAACTTGAAAATATATTTTATTTTAATATTTTTCAATTCTGATATCTGAGTTGGACTAGGGATGAGAATATGTTAAGTCGTTCATTAGAGGTATATGGTCTGACCTACTTATGGTTTGACTTACTTATGTCTGACCTGATCTGATCTATGTAATAAAAGGTTAGACTCAGACTATTTTTAGAATCTATTTATTTAAATAGGTCAGACTCAGACTTATAAAAAAATCTATTACACATCACAGACCAACCTATATATATATTTTATTATTTATTAATGTTATTTTTTATTATTATTTATTAATAATATTATTTCTTATTTTAAAATATCAATTGCACTAAGTGATTGGTAGCGATTCTATATTTGATAGTGGTTTCATATTCAGTAATCGTTCAATTATGGCCATCACTTTTTTTATTTTATTTTATTTAAATTTGTCCCCTATTATTAAAAAAATACATTTCACGAATTCATATGCATATAGATGCATAAAATAAATAAATAACCACATGCGGGCAACTTCTTATATCAATGAACATTCTTCACAAACATATTTAAACCAATGATAGAATTATTCCTTTTGGCAAGATATAGCCATCACACATGAGTCATTTAAATTATAAAAAAAGTTTTAAAATATTAATTCAACCGACAGATACAATAACATTAAGTTTGAACATTTTGTCCTACGTTCAAATCCAAAATTTCGCATATAGTAATATTTACAATCTCTTAAAAAAAATTAAAAAAATAAGTATTTATCGATTTCAATTCCCCAAACAAACATTCCCTTAAACCGCATTTCAATGTTACTACCAAACAAACAAACCCTTAAATCTTGAGATTTAGACCATTCTGACCAAAGACCATGGGAACAATTTATAGATTATAGTTTTCTCCATTCATAATATTCCATTGATGGGAAAAACCAATATATTTATAATATTCAAATTATGAAAGAATGTAGCAAGAAGTTACAATAAGATAAGAATGACATTATCTTGGCCTTAATGCTATATCTTTGTCGGGTCCTATATGTCTTTTTCTAATACACGCACCCACATTTTCGCTCCCATCATTCTTCATATTTTTATTTATATAGTTTTGATTTCTTCCATATGTCTTTCTAGGAAACAAACAATATTCAACAACCTTCCTTCTTGTCTTCTTCTTCCTTCGTATATTCTTCTATAACAACCATTGTTCTTATTCATTGCCCTCTTCCTCTATTTTTGTAATTTGAACTATAGTTTTACTTATATAAGACTTGTAACAATGTAAATTTTGATTCATTACTTGAAATAGAATAGAACTTTAATTTTGTATGTAGCTATAAATTAGTATAGATATTTTAATCGAACTTTATTTATTATTAAATGTCTTGTATTTTTATTTATGATTTCTTTCTCTTTATTATTTTAAGATCATATTAATGTTTTAACTATATATATATATATATATATATATAGTGGTGTTATAAATAAATTAATGTATTTGTTCTCTTATAAATGTTTAATTATCTTTCTTCTTAAATTGTTTTATTGTAAAATCATTGATTTTCTTTTAAATAAAGATAATTGATGTGATTCTTTCATAATTAAGGTTTTTTTAAAAAAAATTATTTTCAATAAAAATTAAATTGATATAGTAAATTATAAATAACATTTAACCATATAAAAAAACATCCTGCAATTTTAGTTTAGTTCAATAAGATATATAACAACAGATATTAATCTAAGTAAAATAAATTTTCAGTGTTTTTCTTTTCTTGTAAATACATAAAAATGTTTATCAATTGTTTTTCTTTTTCTTTTTTGAAATTTGATTTGTATCTCAATTCAATTTATTGATAAAAACCATATGTGCACTACTTGATTGATGCTCTTTAAACATTGCAAAAATATATTTTCAATCATTAAAATTTTCATTCACTAATTAAGTTACAAAATAACTTACAAAAAATTCAAAATAAAACACTTTATCCAATTCTTTTAAATGAATAAGTCAACTAATATATTGTTTTTCTCCATTAGTAACAAGTGTAAAACGATGATGTGAAGTGTCTATGAAAAGTATCTTTAGAATCATTGACAATTGATATATATACTGAGGGTCATGAAGTGTTTTTATGGAGTGTTTTGAGAGAAGTCTATGTCTTGTAGTAATTTTCACATAATATTATTCTCTAGCTATTATTTGACAACAACCGTGGTTTTTTTTTTTTTTTTTTGGAATTTCTATGTTATTTTTGTGTTTAAATGTGTTATTTAAATTTCTCTGTATGTTTATTTTTCCAACATATGGTATTAAAGTTTTTGGTTCGATCAAATGAAATAGAGTTCTTAGTATGCTATGTGGTTTGATTCTTGTATTGGAAGTCTTCTCGACGGCATAGTTAGGAGGCGGATTACATTGGTAATAACGATGATACGAATATAAGATGTGAGAGACTCGCATTTGAGGGGGATAAAGTTAGGTTCAAGTTTGAGTGGTTAAATTCCCACATTGACTATGAATGAGTTAAATACCAGATATTTAATAGTGGTGACTCATATATATAATGCCTTAAATTTTGGATGAAGATGTGATGTCAAAATTTCTTGTGGAACGTAGAACATTTGGTCTATTGTTATTCCCGCCCCCTAGGAGTCCCCCAACATATATAATATTACACCAATATTATATCATTTAATAACATTTTAACCGATACAAATTTTATAAATTCTACCATTGTATTGAAAGCTTATATCATATAGATCATATAAATTTTTTCACAAATTTAAAATCATTTATTGATGATTGAGACTCATAAAGATTAACGATGTTTAATAATAACACATTAAATTATATATTTCAATAACATATCAAATGATTTTAAATTTTTCTAAAATTTAAAATGAATGACCTATATTATATAAATTTTGAATTCAACCATAAATTTTATAAAATTTTATATCAGTTAAAATGTTATTAAACGATATAATATTGATATAACATTATTAATATCATTCTATAATTTGGATAAACAAGTTTATTTTTTAAGAAAGAGGAATACAGTGTCACAAAAAATTGATCATCCTTATTATATTGGTACCACCAACCCATACTTACATCACAAATAAATATTATTAAAAAAAAGTAGAGACCAAAGCAAAATGCATAAAAATAAACATTAACAAAATTTAAAGAACAAACTCGTGAAACAAATTTTTTTCCATTAGATTCCTTGTAATATCGCATATGTATATATTATAATTCATTTAAAATTATTGAGTCTTATTAATATATGTCCTTATGATACATGTTAATATTTGTCAAAATTATTTCATATATATCATTAAGTTTGATGATCCCAAGACGGTGGAACAACTAAATAAAACATATAATTTTATTATATCACAAAAGTTAGATGTAGCCCTCTTTCTCCTTTCCTTTCTTGATTTAAAAGACATCCCTACACTCATCCTTTCCCTTTATCAAAGGGGCACAAAAAAGCAAAGCTATAAGAAGAATTAATGTATCAAGTTGTTTAGCTTCTTAGGTAATTTAAAAGAAGACAAACACTTACGTGCCCACATTTTCTTCATTTATATTGTGATATCCTATATGAGCTCCACTACCCTACCTCCTTTAAGTTTCTATGGCTCAAATTTTCCATCTCCTATAGCTTTGGTATTAATATTCTAACCAAGGCTAACTAGGCTCAACATATATAAATTTAGACCAAAAAATAAAGGGGAAAATTAGACCAAAAAAGGGCAACAAACATTACATTACATGAGCATATGTCTTTTTTGATGAAGCTCATATTTTTTGATTTTATTCAAATATATTGTCCGCGTAAAAAAAATTACATGTATTGATGTTTTTAAAGTCACGCATAATTAATTATAATTAATGTAAATATTTTTATGGTTACATTTTCGACATATTACATTTACTTAATCATATATGTGATTTATGAAGTAATTATTATTAAAATTAAATATTTTTAATGATATGATTGTTATGATTGAACGGTAAAATAGAAACAAAAGATAAATTATACTAGACGTGTATATAAATTAAATTTATACTATTTAATTTGCTTGTTAAGAAATACTAATTAGTTGAATTATTGCTTTTATGTGACATGTATCAATAAAATATGCAAGAAGCATGAATTAGTTTAGGAGTCGTTTTCTTTAAATTGACAGTTATATATAATATGTTTTCTAAGTTCTTGTGTCATTTGCAATGATGATAAAAAAGTTAACCGGTTTCAAAAGTTTAAACTTTGGATTCGATATTTTGCTTGTTTATTAATTCTCTAATTGCACGTATTTTCTCACTAATTGACTATTAAAGATTGCGATGGCCAATTATATATATCTTGCAAAATAGGTGTAGATTGTGTCGTACCCAATTTGTCTCTAATAATGCATAAACTAAAATAGATTTAATTACAGTTTTAATTTTTTTATTATTATCAATTCAATTAATTGGTCACACTATTATATAAGTCTACAGTTTTGGTTGATATATCAGATTTTTGAATTAAAAAATGACGATTTAACATATTTTAAATAATATGACATATAATTCTATAATATAGAATAATTTAGATGCCTTAATTATTCATATATCATTAATTAAATTAAAAGTATGAAAAAAAAATTGAAGTTGAAAGCTAATTTTTTACAGTATTTTATTCTAATTTCATGAGTGTCATCGTATCATATGGGTGTAGACTGTGTACACAATTTGTCTCTAACAATGGATAAATCAAAATAACAAAAACAATACTCGAGTCACTCAACACAATATTAATCTTGAGCATACGTCGCCTCCATTTTTCTTTCGTCGTGCGTCTTTGAATAGATCAAGAAAATTTCAAATTGTTTATGTAAAGATTTAGGATTTATGTAAAGATTTAGAGTTTATGTTTCGATCTGGTAGAAGGTAGAGAAAGAGAAGATAGATAATATATTTTTCATAAATGAATCTTTAGGTGAAATTTTTTTTATTTATAAAAATTAATGAAATAAAGAAGTATTACAATAAACATATTCAAACGAATTAATGGAAAATGTATATCGTATATTTTATTTGGTATGACGATATTACTCAATATGTATGTATTGCATGATCATGACCTAGCAATATACCATTATCTTTCCTTTTAAATTTTGGAAATATGAATAAGTGGATTAAAAATATTTTTTGATTAAGCATATTCAACAATTTTTAACTATAAAAATTATAAATTGTGAAGGTTTGATAAGGCAACTATATTCCTAAAAAAAATCAATTATAAACAATCGCCATTATTTATATATATTGTAGTGATTTATCTCACCGACTTAATACTAAATACATATTACGATAGTCTAATCGTCATAATATTCATTTTTTTTAAACGCCTTAATATTAATTTATCCATGTTGTTTATTATAAATGAAAAAAAGAAGAGTAGATTGGTCTTACTGTCTAGGACACGGTATAATAGTAAAATATATGCTTTAATTTATGAATTTAATCATATAATGTAAATAGTTTTTACACCATTAATAACTGTTATCCATTATATCATAGAAAATGTTAGACTTTTATTAAAATTGTATGATTTTTTAATTAAATTTTTTAATGAGATAATAGTAAATATTCTTTATGGTTATTTTTCGAATTTTGGTATAGTCTCTCAAATATCTTGTAATTTTTTTTATTCTTAATAATATTTTAAAGTGTTGTAAATGATATGTGATTAATTTGAAGTGTTAAAATAGTTGAGATGTTAAATTAATCATGTGATAAATTTTTACTTTAAAAAAATTGCATCTAACATGTTTTTTTAGATTGTGATTTTGTTGTTATCAACGAGAGTTTAATATTGTTGAGTGATGAAAGATTTTTCAGGCCGATCCAATATGCTTTAAGGACTCAGGAGAATACAAAATGAGGCTTTTTTACAGTAATATTTTAGGAAAATTATTATATCTTTAATTATGTTTTTTGGAATTTTTTTAGAATAATAAAGATAATATTTTTAATCTTTATAAAATACTATTAATCTTAAATAAGATTTTATTAATTTAAGTTTTGAAAAAAATAAAATGAACAGTAGCAAATAATGATTAACATTCTTTTATAAAAAATGCACGCATTTGAAAAAGAATCAAGTTTTTTTATATAAAATAATTGTGTCAATTTTTTTTTACTAAAAAATGATATCCACCATTCAAATTGATAGAAATTATATTGATCGAGAATAATACAATATATAATTAATAAAATTGAAAATGGTAAATATGCGAACAAACTCATACAATATTCAATTTAATAGCGACAAAATATCTATAATAGTGACAAAATCTACAAATATGACAAAATTGAAGTGTTCAAAATACATATGACTCAAGAGTTGTAATGATGGTAACACTAAAGTTATTGATTAAATCTAAATACGTTGATCAAGTTAATTAGTAAAACTAAATCGAACAAACATTGCATCAAAATGAGAAATAAAAATTCATTAAAAGACAAGAAAAAATATAAATATATGCAAAAAAAAACATTTATTTAATTAATACGAAAAGAAAAAAACGAGTTGAAGGGATGTAATATTTCCATCAATATTTAAAAAACCGGAGTGGAGATCAAACTAGAGAGAGCTTTGAATTATAATTCAATTGGTTCAATCTCATAAATCATAGTTGAACCAATTAAACCAAATAATAAATAAATTAATAAAAATATTGTTAAACTCTATAAATAGTTAAAACAAAAATAATTTATAAACTAAAATCAATAAAATTTACAACAACAATAAAATCAATAAAATTTACAACAACAAAAAAATCAAAGACAAGTAAAGTTAAAAAATTGCATCGAGGAAGAGTTAAATTTACTAAATTGTTTTTTTTTTTTAAAGAAATGTTACCGGAAAAAAATGTATAAAAATTTAATTTTTTGAACTGGACAGTTTTCAAAAACCGTTTATAGTTCAATTCTTTCGGTTCATTTTGGTTCAGTCTAATTTTTTGAGTTTTTTTCTTTTAGATTTTGGATGTTTAGTAGTTTTTAGCATTGAACCAGTTTAAACTGAACTCCAGTTCTCGATTGAATCGGTTGATCTAATTTTATTTTTAAAATATTGATTTTTCATTTGTCTAAAATAAAATGATTTAGAGGTTTTTAATTTTATTTACATGAAGACTATATTTTTACTTTGGAAAAGAGAAAAATGGTAAAAGTGTATAAATATTTCTTTATCAGTTATGTATCAATAACTAGTATTATGTATTCCTAAAATAAAATAAAAAAATAAAAAATAAAATGTAAATACTTTTTTAAGTCTTAGCGAGGCATGTGGCCTTCGTGGGATTAGAACTGACTATTTTTTTACGGTATATTATTATTTGAATATATATATATATATATATATATATATATATAAAAGTGTATAAATATTTCTTTATCAGTTATGTATCAATAACTAGTATTATGTATTCCTAAAATAAAATAAAAAAATAAAAAATAAAATGTAAATACTTTTTTAAGTCTTAGCGAGGCATGTGGCCTTCGTGGGATTAGAACTGACTATTTTTTTACGGTATATTATTATTTGAATATATATATATATATATATATATATATATATATATATATATATTTATAATATAAGTAATTTGAGAATGAAAATTAGTTCAATAATATAAATATTTTTAAAACAAATAATTTATTTTAAATTAAGTTAAATGATCTTATTGTAATTTTGTCTAGGGAATATTTATTAAAAAATATCATCAAAAGGAGACAATTTGTTTTTTGGGCCTAGTGGAGGACAAAGGTCTATTCAAACATAACTTTTATAAGTTGAAATTTTCATATCAAACAATAGAAATTTCTACCCATACATCTATTATTTGACCCACACCCCTACATATGAAGTGAATTGCCCATTTTACCCTCTTATATAAATAATGAAATTTGTATTTCTCTTATTTCACAACCACATTTATAAAACCATAAGTAAATTTATTTGATTTATCAATTTAAAAATTTTGGGTGAAGATTTTTAGAACACGCATTGATGAGAGTTAAATTTTTTCAAAATATAAATAATGTTCAAAAACTTTTAAAATTTTCAGAATTTTTCTATATTTAAGAAAAATTATCTCAAATTTTCTCGAAACTATTTATATTTTTCGAAAAACACTTATGTATCAGAAAGTTTATGGAAATATACATCTGAAAACATAAAGAGATTATAAAAAGTGAAATTGTAAAATAATGAGAATGGTAAATTGTGACATGGTAAAGGTATAAAATTGAGTTTTATGAAAAATTGTAGAGGTGTACATAAATGTGTAGGGGTATGAGGTAAATTATTTGGTCTATACTCATATAAAAAAAAAATTATCTATACCCCCTATATAAGTGGGGTTAATTGGGTCCCTTTGTTGGTCCATGTTGTCTTTATTTCCATAAAGCAAAAGGGTCACCGACCACATCTCTCCCACACTCCTAAATTCAACAATGGACCCTCTATTCTAATGTTTCTTAGCTTGGTTTCATTTTTTTAGTCTATAGTTGAATAATATTTATTTATTTGCATGTCATCCACACGTCGCACATGACATCACCATTCATCAAGAAATTAGACCCAAACCCTTGATTTAGGTTAAATAAATTTCTAATTTCTATTAAAAAAGTTAGAATTTTATTAATCATATTACATCTTCACAATTGTCGCTGTTTCTGAGTGTTTTAGAAATTATATCACTATCTTTTATAAGTGTTTCTACTTAATAATATTGGTGATTTTATCAAGTATATATTTCAATTCATACATCGTCTATATGAGGTTTGAAAGTTATCAAAAGTTTTAATTTGAACATATTCTTCAATAATATAGTCTAACACTTTTTACATCATAGAAATAAACACTATTATTAGTGATAGCTGAACCAAAGTGTAACTTGTTTTTATCCATATGAATGTTCCTTGTGAGATCTCAAATACCATCAATGTTAATTTTAAATGGGCTCAAGTCTCATTTTATTCGATGTTTACTCACTAGACATATAGCTCTATGAGAAATTACATCCAAATTATTTTTAACCTCACAATTCAATAGCACTTCTATTTTTTTAAATATAATTTTATGATTTACATAAAAATCAAATAGCAACATATATTGCTTGTGAAAATATTCACTTATAAGGATGAACAACTAATCGATTATAAAGGATCATATTATATTGCAATCACAACAACTCTAATTAGTCCTAAACTATCATATCTTAGTTGATTGAGGACACTATATACCTCGCTAATTATACATTTTTGATATATTATTAGTGATCAATCTATTAATAAGATACAATTTTCACCTATATAAAGATATTGAAATAAAGTCAATTATATACTTTGTTATCTTAGATATGTAAATTTTTTAGAACTAAATGAGGAAAGTCAAGAATATGTTTTGGTTGAAATATACGATTAAACGTGTAAAAGAGACTTGTTACTTTTCTTCTAGAAAAGATAATCGCAATAATTCTATGAGAATAATAATACATGCATTTCTATTTTAAAAAAGAATATAATAAATGATTTAGAACACTTATTTTAATAAAATCGTCGCAAATTTTTTTTATTATTTTTACTATTTTTTACTATATATTCTTTTTTATAACTAGATTTCTTCTTATTGAATTTTTTCAAGTAAGATTTTAACGAAGTATATCCTCAATAGACATTCAAGATAGATTATTATGAATATATATGTTCATTTCCTTAATATCTATAAGTTTTTAGTGAGAGTGACTTTACTTATTGCTAGTAAATCTACCAATAACTGGTGGCTTTTCTAATGTTAATGTTGTGACTACTCATATACTTATTAGTTACAAGCTTTGTACCTATAAATAAAGACACATGTGATAGTATAAAATTTAATGCAATACTATACTCTTATCTCTTACTCTCTTATATTAATTCTATATTCTATGATTTTATACTTTTGATTTAGTTTATTTCATAATAATTTTAATAATGTAGTATTGATTAAATTTTATTTTTCAAATAAAATAAATAAATAGTTTCTTTTCCTCATCCGCTCCTAATACCTCAAAAGCCGTCAAATTGTAAAATATATGTCTGAATTAATTAATCTAAACATATTTTTAGAAGATTTTGAAAACATTAAAAAGAGAAAAAAGAATCACAAAATAAATAAACTAGACTCCTCCCAATAAAACGATCTTTAGTTGGGCCCAATTTTATATAGACAGTGAGGGCCCTAAAGTAAGCCAAGGGAAAAATCTAAAAGGAACTTGCTACATACACTCCCTATGTTCATTTCCACATGCACTTTTAACTTACTTTTTTTTTTTGTCCAAATTAAGTTTTTGATGACTAGTTTTCAAAATATCTTATTAAGAATATTAGTTTTCAACACCAAATTACATTATGGTATCTTATTTTCAAAAGATACTTTTCCAAACATGTAACTTGCTTGTCAATAAAAACAAAAATATAACATTTTCGAAATACAATTTAAAATAAATTTGGAGTTAAAATGTAAATTTAAATGAAAGAATAAATGATTAAAAATCAAGTTATGAAAGTGAATTACGAATACAAATCAATTATAAGATTAGTTTAAAGTATTAAAATGCTACAACATGTCATAATTATGTGTCATAGGGACTTCAACTCTTATTCAATATAGTTATCATGATTTTCAATGTACTAATGTTATTCTGAAATTCATATTCAAATCCACACATGTTTCAATACGAAGTCTATTGCTCTATCAACTCAAATGTTATTCCTAGGCATTTAATGTCAACCATATTTCTATATATCTTGACTTAACCCATATTAAACAAGTCTTTTTTATCTTTTTTCTTTTCCATGTTCATATACTAAACATTAAATCTCAATTGATCGGTTTAAGTTTCAGATTCAAATATAACGGTAAAATAACTTGAATAAATAAATACTAAACATGCCTCATCCCTTAATCCCACTGAATTAATGGGTCAAGACCTTAAAAACTTTATTTCAATAGGGAACATAATATTATGACCTTAGTATGAGATTTTTGAGAGGTGACTATGAGGCTTTTTTAACAGTTCTACCTACAATACACAATTCGTTAAATTTTGAAATTCTATGGTACATATGAAAATTAACATATTTTAATATTATCAAATTAATTGACAGAATGATATGGTTTAGTACTATTGATTTTTTCTTCGTAGTACTATAGAAGTTGTCTAAATTAGGAACATAATAATTTTGAACATCACATGTTTAACTTTTTCAACTTACAAATAACAAACATTTAATATTTAAAAAAAAGTTAATGAAAGATCTATAATACATGACAATATATGTGCAATTCAATAAGGGTGATAAGTTAGTTGGAAAATTTACCTTCTTACTCTTCTCTTATTATTTGCTTTGCACTCTTATGTGGTTTGTGTCCATATTAATAATAATTTATAAATACTAAATACATAGATTATAGAATCTTTTGATGGAAATTGAAAGAAAATTAAGCATTATTCTTCCTCAATTAGTTGGTATCTAATTCTAGTTGATCATATATACCCCCTTCGAAAAAAATGTAAAAAATTCTCATATCTTCTACACACACTTCACTTTTGTAATATTGATTCTTTGATTGATGTTAATGTTACTTCTTTTCCTTTGTGTGTTATCACTTGTCACATAAGAAAAATGTAAATTAAGATAATTGTATCTTTGATAGAAATTGGGTTCAAAGTATTTTGTGTGATTGAGTAGATTTTGTGGATTAGATTTTATCTCCTAACCCACTTCGTCTTTGACGTGAACTTATTTTTGAAACTATCTATTATTTGAAATCAATTTTTTACTTGCGAATTTTGACTCAAAATTCCATAGACAACGCATTTCCTATAGATTTTTCACCGGAATAATTTTATCATTCACATGTGATTAACTGTGGATATTTCCGCAGAAAATTGAACAAATCTGCAGTTAAATTTTCCTACGACTTTTCCTCTAGCAATTTGTGCAATTCTTGCATTCCGCATATATTTCCGAGGTGGTTCCGCAGGTAATTTATATAAAATTTGTTTCCTGAGAAAAATGTGCAAGAATAGTTTACCGAAATGCAGAATCCGCAAATAAGTCTATAAATGACGATTTTTTTTTTAATATATATCTATTGAAACATCAACTAAAAGCATATGAAAACATTATTATTTGAAATTTATACATTAAATTTTATAAATAAATTTTTAAAGTATTTAATATTAGTCTTTAATTGTAATATTCTTTAACAAAGTTTATATCATGTTTACAAACTATAAGAAAGTACTAATGAAAGTATGACTAAAAAAAAACTAAGTATAAACAAGTACATAATACAATCAAATTACAAATATAAAAACAAATTCTACCTGATTTGATTGTTGAGTGTCTTGTGATCTGACACTCATAATCTGTTAGATAGACTGGTCTGTATCTTTTCTATCCTGATTTTTTGATGTACTAATTGTCATTATTATTTTGGTCCTGCTGAGTAATGGAATCAGAACCTTGCTCAGGTTCATAAGTCAGCTGAGTAATGAGTTAACATCTTGCTCATATTCATAAGATTGTGAGTTTGGGGTATGTTTCCCTTCAAAATCACAATGAAAATGAGTTTTATACATCTCAATAATAGTGGACATGTATTATCAGTAATGTAGTACGAATTTCTTAAATTTAAATTGTTTAGAAAATAAGAAATGACGAGTTCTTTAAACACCACATTCCTTGAAACAATAAAACTTTTATCTTAGATATCATAAAACTGATAACCCTTTATACCTGCCTAATATTAACGATTATTCTAATAAAAACTATTAGACATTTTACATTAATTATTGGATAACAACAAACACACAAAAATTACAAAGCAAATGAAAAAATAACTAAAGATCATCTTCTAAGAAAAAGTTTCTTCACAATCAAATTGCCATTGTTATTTCCCCTAACTGCACCACCATTGGCTATAATGCTTCCAAAATTTAGTTTAGGACCATAAAATCCTTGTGGTGGAAAATCCTCTTCACTATCTTCTTCACTCTCCAACAACTCATCACTCTCCTTCCTTTTAATACTAGCACAATGAGGACATATTGTAGGCTTCCAAATCCCTGTTTTCATCACTTCATGAAACATGTAATGTAATGCTGCAGAAGGGTGTTGAATAGGTCCCTCTATTGTAATATCCAAACCAATTTCATTTGATGGTTGAATCCTTACAACCATAGAAAGACCAATATCTATTTTATTTTGACTAAAAATATTTCCACTACTAATGGCATAATAGTGTGCTATAGTTACCTTACAAGGTTTTTCATTATCTCCACTTTTTCTCTTTTCTTCCACCACAAGAAAACCTACTTTGCTTCCACTTCCATAAAGATAAGCACATGTTTCCATAACATAACTTGATGCATAAAAAGTCTTCTTATTCTTTTGCCTACAATTTTTAAAGCCTCCATTTAACACGAACGCAGGTGAGGTAGATGCGAGAAAATCTGAGTCTTTTGCTATTACAAACCAAATATTTCCATCTGAATACATATCACCACTATCGTCACTAAGTTGAAAAGATACACTATCGATTTTTCCTTCTTTGTTTGAAATTCTTCTAAGATCGAGTATACATTTTGATTTGTCTATGGTGTAGGACAAATTCCACTTCACTATATCGAATAATTCACCGGTATGACCGTTCATAACCTTATGCTCTATTTTTGTTACATCAATAGCACCATTACTTCCTAATTGTTCATGGTAGCTTGGAAAATTGATATTATCAAGACGATTAATACCTTTAAGATTGTTTCCCATGTCGATAGAAATCTATTCTTGTAACAACTATAGTATGTGATGAAATACACTAACAACTCCTCATAAATTGGAATTAATAGAGAACCTTGAACACTTCAAGATTACAAGGTTTGAGAATTTTAAGAATGGTCCTAGTTTATTGTCAAAGAAGCGTTAGTCTAACGCAAAATTATTCAATTAGAATTGTCTATGGCATCTAATTCTTAAAACAAAATATAAAATAACACCTTTTAATTTTTTTTTAATAGTAATAATAAACACTTTTTTTCGACAGATACAATATTAAAAAAATATTAAATACAATCACATGATCGTGTAATTTTTTATTGAATTAATTTATAAAAAAGTTAGAAAGTGAAATTTATATTATAAAGTCTAAAAATATTAATTAAATTAAAAATATAAATTTAAAGTCTAAAAATATTTGAGGCCCAAAACAATTTTCTATATTTTTCCATTTTGTTGTCTAATGTATCTTTTCATCGATTCTAGGTGTTGTTAACTACTTATTGCTTATTTTTTGTTTGATTCTTCCACTTTTCTTTTAATCCATTACTTTTCCTCATTAAATTTTTTTTTTCTATTCTATTAAATGTTAATGCTCTTTGGTAGATTTATTTATTTATTGTTAGCTATAGAGAAAGTTGTCATGTATGTTTGTAGGAGTGTTCATGGTGCAAAAATCGAACCGTATTGGATCACATTAATAGTCTGGTTCAGTTATTGAAAATCACTTTTAAATCAAGTTCAGTACAGTTCTGAATCAGTTTAAAACTTGTTTATAAATATAAACTAGTTTAATATTTTAAATAAATTTTTACTTAAAATCAATTTTAAAATAGTTATTTGAAAAAAGACTCTTGAAATTCTTTTGATAAAAAATATCAAATTTTTTTCAAGAAAAATAAATATAAACAATTTTCTAATAATTTTTTTTTAAAAATTAATTTCGAAATTCTTTTGATAAAAAATATCAAATTTTTTTCAAGAAAAATAAATATAAACAATTTTCTAATAATTTTTTTTTAAAAATTAATTTCGAAATTCTTTTGATAAAAAATATCAAATTTTTTTCAAGAAAAATAAATATAAACAATTTTCTAATAATTTTTTTTTTAAAATTAATTTCGAAATTCTTTTGACAAAATTTTATTGATTTTTTTTAAGAAATTTTTTTTTTGAGAAAAATAGATATAAAAAGCTTATCGATAAAAAAAGTTGATTTTTTCAAAAAAAATAATCAGAAGTTTTTCAGAAAAAATATACTTTCGATTTTTTTCTCAAAAATTTTGCAAGAAAAAATGATTTAATGTTTTTTTTTTGAAAAAAAAAAGTTTCAATGTTTTCTATATATTTTTTTTGAGAAAAATAAATTTTAAAAATTTTGTATGAAAAAAAAATCTTAATTGAAGTTAAAAAAATTTAAAATTTTTAAACTGATTTTTTAATTAAGTTTAGTTAACCGAATTATTTTAAATATGCGGTTCAATTCATTAACTATTTTAATAGTTTGATTTATTGTAGCACAATATAATTTAATTTATCAATATAGTTCAATTAAATATTTTTATACTCTTTCCATTTATTTCGAGTGTGATTTAGAGATTTTCAAAAAAAATTAAATAAAAGTCAATTAATAGTCAGGTCAACTTAATATATATATATATGAATGTTTAAGGTCAAGGTCAACTCAATAAACGTGGAAGTTTAAGGTTTAAGGTCAATTTTGATATAACGTCTTTTAAAACATATAATAATAATATTTTAGTAAAATTATTGTTTGGTAATCAAATTTTAATACTTTAAAATATAGAACTATTTATAAAAGTAATAGAGCTGATTTTATACAATATATATATTTTCAATTGAAACAAAATTAATTTAGATAATATTTTATTAGTATTAGTTTATAAAATTAAAATTATAAAACTTTTTATTAATTAAGTAAAAAATTTACTTTTTATGGAGGTATTAGTGGCCAAAAAATATAACACACCTTAAGCTACGCTTGTCCAAATAAGGTGTTCTTTAAACAATTTGAAAGTTAATAAAAAATTTACAGTTCTATTGGCTATTGATAATCAAAATATGACCTCTAAGCATAGTAAAAAGTCTACTACACATTTAAGTTTGAGTTTTAAATATCCTTTTTTAAATAAAACTTGTATCATATGAATACCATAACGCTAAATAAAGTTGTTATAATGAAATACTGCCTTTGTTCTTATTTAAAAGTTTTTTTTTTTATAACTTTTTTTCACTTTTATGAAAAAAAATTAATGTATTTATTTCATGGGTAAATTTTTCTCGAATTTTTTATAAATAAATGTAACTAATTTATTTTTTCATCTTTAAATCATGTCTTTTATTGTTTAATTGATAAATCTATTTCCAGTATAGGGAGATTGAGATTGTACTAAAAAATCAGGAATATTTTAAATCTTAATTCTTTTTAAGAAAATATTGAAACAAAATCACAATTTAATGTTAATTTTATGTATTTTTTTTAATAGGTCAATTTCATGTTATACAATATACTGAATCGGAAAATCAATATATATGAAAAGATTATTATATTATTTATTATTATTATTATTATTATTATTATTATTATTATTATTTTTTATAATCTAAAGTGAACGAGGCATGGTTATATATTTATTTTAATAGGACTGATAGTTTTAGTATTTATATATTTGTAGATTTTGTCAACTAGAAAATCTGACAATTAATGAAATGTCACAAATATGATTTAATATAGAATTGGTAACAAATATGGCTGATAATGGACTATACATTTGTTTTTTATTGAAATAGAAATACCAATATTCTTAGGTTGAACACTTGTCTTTGACTTCGAAAATTCGTAATTATAATAATTTTTTTTTTTAAAACTAAAATAAAAAACGAAATTCAAATCAATGTGGAAAAGTTTAGAGGAAGAAACGTCTTCTCGCAGTGTTTCTTTCATATTGTTACCCTTAAATAAACATAAGGAGAATAAGGGAATTAATAATACTAATTATAACAAAATATCAACTAAAATTATGTGATATGTTGTTGAGACTCGTGACCATGAATAATGTTTAATAAAATTAATTTTTGACGTATTTCAATAATATATTAAATAATTTATATAATATATATTTTTAATTTAAACCACAAAAAATATATAATTAAGAGAAATAGAAATAATTAAAAAAAATTGAGAAAAATTTGGATCGAGATGATCCAAATACTTTCATACATACGAAAAAAAATATATGAAGAGACAGAGCAACATATTTAAATCAATTACATATTTATATCATAGTTTAAATTAATAAACTAACTCATATATTTAATTAAAAATAAATAACATATAAAAAAGTTTTAAATATAGATTGATAATTAGAGAACAAATATTAATAAAAAAAATTAGAGAATCAATATATCATGCATGAATATTCGATATCTATTTTTTTAACAAAATATGTGAGAAATAATATTAATTTTGGTTTGAAATATATATGGTATGAAATTATCTTTTTAAAAGCCTAATTTATATTCGATTTTTTTCTTTTTAAAAGCCAAATTTAATCAGAAACATAAATGAAGAGGAAAATAGTTTTACATTTTTTTAGCCAATGTCATGAATCAAACGATTACATCGAGCTAGAATTATAATAATGTCATAAAAAAATATGTTTTTTAGATTCAAGATCCTTGCATACAACCATGCATACAATAAGATATTTATATTAATTATTTGTTTTATTATCAATTTCAAACTTTTTCTTATTTGACTGAAATAGAGAGATTACATGGAAGTATATTTAATTAGGTAGATTTTTGGAATTTCTTTTTGTGAAAACGAATAGAAACGATCAGATTTTATTTCTTTTTCTGAAACTAAATTAAGTTGCATAGATAAATTTTGATATTTATTTATTTTATTACTAATATAAGTTGTTATATTAATATATTATTTATAGTTATTCTAGAATATACTTATTAGTTTAATAAAATATTTTTAACATATTTCATATGTTCCAAATTCAAACATAATTGATTTTCGTCACTTGGTAATATTAGTTTTAGTGCATTACATGTAATATATATTATTTAACATAATATAAAAATATAATTAAGATACAAAAATATAAATATGTAAAGTTTAAATATGTTTAAAACATATAAAAGAATTCTTTAAAAATAATTAAGAAATGCCTCAAAAAAATTAATTAGGAAAGTATGCTCTTTAATTAAGTTTTATTTAACAAAATAATCATTAAATTTGATTTTTTATTTTTTTGACAACCATCAAGGAGGAGAGAAAGAATAATTGTTGTTTGATTGTTTAAGTCTATTTATAGTTGAATGCAAGAAACTATTGTCACTATAATTAAATATAACAAAGTTGCTTCCACATTACACAAATGAAGATGTTCCATTTAATATTATTAATCAGTTGTTTTTATCTTGGTAGAGCCCTAGATTGTGGCGGAAATCAAATTTCAAATACTATCGTTGTTGATCAACAAGGAAAAGGATCATTTGTAACGGTTCAAGCTGCCATTGATTCTATAAAGAATCAAAATGAAAATTGAGTTATGATTAAAATAAATCCCGGTATATACAAGTAAGTTTTTTACTCTTATATGTGATGTAAATAATATACAATCAAATAAGTTGAAATAGTGTTACATGTTAATATATGTTAATTATTAAATTTATTTTATATTTTTCACACTTTAATTGAAATTATGTAGTACCTAAGGAAAAGCCATGTATTATTTTAAAAGGATCAGGAAGCAACACCACAACCATTACTTATTACGATTCATTTCATAATAAGGGTACATCTTTGAGTGCTACATTCATTTCATCTCCACCTAATATTGTTGTGAGTGGCATTACATTCAAGGTAAAAATACAATAAAGGAATAGAGTGACAAAATTGATAACTTTGTAAATATTTCTAATGCATTTTTTGTATAATTGTAGAACACATTTGGAACGGATGGACCTGCAGTTGCAGCTAATTTTTATGGTGATAAATCTGCTATCTTCGATTCTAGTTTCATGGGTTATCAAGATACATTACTTATATCACTAGGACGCTCTTACTTTAAAAATTGTTATATTGAAGGAGAAGTTGATTTTATTTTTGGTTCAGGCCAAACTTATTTTGAGGTAATATATTTTTTATTTTCACCTATATTATCCTAAAGAGAGAGTCACCTATGTTAGTAAAATTTAGTCACTAACTATTTTATCGTTAAAGATATAATTTGTGTACGAACAGAGTTTTATATTTTAGATCGAACACATTAACCATTTGCTCACAATTATATAAATATACATTTTTCATTGATTTTAATTTATATAATTTTGTACTAAAATGACATAATTAAGGTTTATTTTTTTCATGGATTTGTACTTGTAGAATAGTTTGATAAATGCCACACAACGACACAAAAGACCACCTGGTTATGTGACAGCACACAGAAGAAATTCACCAAATGATCCAAATGGTTTTGTTTTTAGAGGAGGGTCCCTTGTTGGAACAGGTAAAGTACATCTTGGAAGACCTTGGGGCGTTTATGCAAGAGTTATATTTTGGGAAACATACTTTTCTTCAGTGGTAGCTCCTCGAGGATGGAATATTTGGGATTTAAAACATGGACAAGAGTAAGTTTAAATGAAAATACTTCATATAAAAGCAATAATTAAATACAATTTTATTCTATGATTTTATATAAAAAATGAGTGTCTAAGACAATTTATATTAGTATTGCACATCATAAATAATCTTCCATTTTTTTTAGTAACATATTCAATATTTTGTTATAACTTTTTTTTTTAAAAAAAATATGTACTTCCTAAAAGAAATATAATTAAATACAATTATGTTCTATGTTTTTATATAAAAAATGTTCATCTAAGTTATTATATATTGTATTTTACATCATATAAAATATTCAATGTTTATATTAACATATTGAATATATATTTTTGTTATATGTAATTTTTCTTTAATATGTTTACAATTTTATGCAGATTAAATGTCGTCTTCGCAGAAGTTAATTGTACAGGACCAGGTTCTAATACTAAGAACCGTGTCAGGTGGGAGAAGAAGCCAAGTTACTTAAACATGAATGATTATACTTTATCATCTTTCGTAAATTATGATGGATGGCTTGATCAAATACCATCTATAATGTAGTTTATTTTTTCACTCATATATTGAGATATATCTAATTGGATTAATCTATTAGTTATTTATTGATCAATCAATAGTGACTAGTTGAATATCAAACTACGAAGTGTAATTTTATTTTTTATTTTTGTTTTGAGAAGTATAATGATTTGCCATATCTAGGGGTGAATCCATTATATAGTCAATGGGGATTGTAATCTCTCAAGAAAATAAAAAATCATTTTAATTATATTATTAATTTATTTAAGTCTTTGTAAAATTATATATATTATGCATTTAATGATATATTTATTTATAAAGTTAGTTTTTATTTTTTATGTGATAACTGCGAGTAGTGAAAAATATTTCTCTATTATGAATTTTATGAAGAGTGGAATGTGCAATTATATAAAGAAAAAGTAGTTAAATGATTTATTAATTATATATATATATATATATATATATATATATATATATATGGAGAATCACATATTTAATAGATTTGACAATAAAAAAAACCATTGAACATTTTTCATAATATAAAATTAAAAATTATACACTATATATGAGTACATGGTAGATTGTTGGCAAACAACAAGACATAATATTATTATGTAATTAAAATAGAGAAAAGGTACCTTAAGCTACTTATTGCTAGCGTTTAAGCTATTTCTAGTAGGAAGTAAACAAGAACAAAAATGAATTGATGTGAATGTATTATCTTTAGTGTGAAATGGTTATGCTATTTATACATAGTTTTTATCACATTCTTTTTAGCTAACTTCTATCTAACTAACTAACTAAAAAAGTGGTTAATTAGTTAGTGATTACATACAATTAATTTTAAACTTAAATTACAAAATTTGAATACGGAAAACATTCTATGTTTTTTAACACAAATCAAAAACATTCTTAGTTTCCAACATTTATTCTCCTCTTATTAACGATAAAAATATTGGTTCAAGAAGATATTACCATTATAAATGCCTCTGAGTTTCAATAATTGTTGTGCGCTTCCAAATCCTTGTCCTAGAAACTTGTTGAAACATAAGAAGCAATGATGAAGAAGGGTGTTGAACAGGACCCTCCACAAACAACTAAATTATTATTTGATACCGAAATATCAACTATTATTGAAAGTCCAATATATATATATATATATATATATATATAATCACAGAAGAGATGAATTTAAGTTTAAATGGATCAGACTTTACTGACTTACACTTACACTGTTATATCTTTTAAGTTTATTTTCTTTCATTGAAAATTAATGGATTTTTGTATTATGTAAAATTGAATTTAGAACTGACAAGATAAAGACTATTCATCGGTAAAATTAGAGATTTAGAGTTTGTTTGATTTATATCCTAAAAACTCAATTTTAGTATTTTAAAAAACTAAAAAACTTGTATGTATTACTTATTTTTAAAAACTATTTTGTAAAACTGTTTGTAATATTATACTTTTTAAAACTAAAAAAATAAAATAGATAAATAATATTTTACTTTTCATTTCTCAGTTTTTTTAACTTTCTAGAAAAAAAACTGTTTTAAAAATTAGTGTTCTCAAACATATTATTTTTTAAAAATTTCTTTTCAAAAACAATTTTTTAAAATTTATTTATAAAATAATTTGTAAAAACTACAAAGTAAAATACAATCAAACAAACTTTTAATATAAATTTTTTTAGAAAGACTTAGGACTTTGGGACTTTATTGATAGCTTTAAGATTGCTATTATATTTTATGTTTATGTTTGAATATTAAACAAACACTATCCACGTTTGGAATTAATAAGAATAAGAATTCATAATAAGAGTGACATAGTAATCCGAAAATAAATCTTGTTTGCTTTGCATGCTTGTATATAATTGTATTGCTAAGTACAACTTATAAATGCACATATTGTGGAATATTTGCATTGTAATTAGAGAAGAGGAGCGTTATTCTTCCGCAATGTTATTTAATTAATTAATAATTATATAGCATCTAATTCTCGTTCATAGCATTATTTTTTTATGTTATTCTTCCGCAATGTTATTTAATTAATTAATAATTAGATAGCATCTAATTCTCGTTAATAGCACTATTTTTTATGTAATGTTGTTAGCATCTAATACACTAACACTTTTTTCTCTTTTGTTGTTTTCTTTTCTCTCTATTTTTGCCCTCCTTTCTTTTTTTTCTTCATGTTTTTATGTCAAATGTGCATCTATAAAGATGTGAATTTAATGATGGTAAAAAATCCATATACCTTTATGCAGAAGCAGTCGATTTTGAACAAATTTTTTGAGGGTATCGAATTTTATAATTTTAATTAATAAAATAAATATAATATTATATTATATATTTATATTTTAAATTGGAAATTTTTAATTTAAACGCACATAAAATTCCAAAACACAAGAATAGAAAGAGGAGAAATGCGATTGAAAAATTGTTAAATTTGAAGTGATGAAGCTATAGGTGTAGTTTGTAGTTGAACTCTTTCATAATTGGAATGATACTTTTTAAGTGTCTGATGTTAAAAGCTTTACAATTTTCATCTTTGTCGGAATTTTTTTGATTAAAAAATATATCAATTTTTTTATGTTTAAATATCGTGTTATTCATAAAAAAAAAATACACAAATTAATTACACAACATTAACTTAGTAAGATAAACAAAAAATGAAACGAATCACAAGTACATTCACAAAAAAGAGTTCACAAATTCTCAATCATACATCCACTTGAGATAGTATGAGATTGCGAAACGAGACAGATAAAGACGGGCAGACGGCGATGCTGGTCGCAGAAGAGGAGATGCCAAATGCAAGAAGAGAGAGTCTAAGTGAGAAACCAATGTCGTGTGGAGGCCGTAGAGAAAGGGGTTGAGAGGGAGAGACAAGATATATTTGTATTGTACGATGATTGGTCGATGATTGCGAACGAGAGGACTGAGATGAAGAGATGAGATATAGTCAGAGAACAAATAAGAGAAGAGTAAAGAGAAAAGAGAGATAGCAAAGAAGAGAGGGAGATATGAGATACAATAGTGAATAGGTTTTTTCGTACCATAAAAGTTCGAGGGTATGTTAGTAACTTATCACTACTATTTTAATAACCGATCATTATTATTTATAAAAAAAAATATATGAGATGTCGTGGCCCCCGACTACTCCTTAAAAAGGTTTGCCAGTGAATTTGGATCGGGTTCATGGTATTATTGGCTACATTCATAACCAGAATAGGAGAAATATGAGGCGCGTCATGTTGAACACAAGGAAAAGAAAGTTGTGGAAGTGGAAGTTGTGTATGTAATATAAGCAACATAGTATCATAGCCAAGACGATGATGTCATACTAGTCTAATATGAGGATTGAGATCAAAATGAGAAGTCAACTATATCTTAAGAGTTTAATGGAGAAAACTCAACACGAAAAAAGTGTTAGAATAAATGTGAAGAAAAAATGTTATGTGAAATGTCGTTAATGAGTTAGCCTCACATTATATTAATGATTTATTAAAGTGTCCACATTCATGCATTCATTCATAGTCGTGTGGTGGTGTGTCCATAATTGGTTGGAGCCCACATCTTCTTCCGAGGATTTTGAGTTAGTGGTGTTGCTTGGAAGGATCCACGAAGCCCTTGCGGGGAGACATATTCCAGAATCATTACATTGACATATATATTAAGTAATAAAGTCCGTTTGAGTATGCATTGATTTAAGTGTGATTAATGCTTTATAAAGATAAAATGATACATTGTACCTCTTGATCGTTTGGTTGAAACAATGTTATTAATGATGTAAATGTTAGACTGATAAGTTTGTATACGATTGTATGATGAAACAATGTTAGTAATGAATGTTAGTAATGATGTAGATATTATATTGATAAATGTACCTCGTGATCGTTTGGGTAAAATGATGTAGATATTATACTGATAAATTTGTATATGATTGTACCTCCTGGTTGTTGTGGAACAATGTTATATTTTTATTGTACCTCAGTGGTTTGTATGGATTAATTAATATCATCAGTTATGTAGATATCATAATATTATATTTGTATTTTCAGTGTACCTCCTGGTAGTCGTTTGAGTGAGTTAATCTTATTAATTATGTAAACATTGTATTGTTTTATTTTATTGTTATTTATTTATTATTTATTGCTAAGTATTTTGGAGATGACCCTTACTTTTGGACATATGACATTCCTAATCTACTTGCACATCCGGGAAAGTTTTCAGAAGAATAGATGAAACATCTTATTTAATTCTAGTGGTAGTAGTGATCAACTTTAGGAAATTTAGTTATGTTGAACTCTAGTATGTGCCAATTATCATTTTAGTACTACATTTCTGAACCTTATAATTTGAGTATTAAGTATCTAATTGTGATACTGATGAATTTTAAATTAATAATAGATTATTTGTTTGTTTGTTTAAAAAAAATATAAATAAATAAATAAATATGATGTTACAATGCCATACTAGTCTAATATGAGGATTGAAAGCAAAATGAGAAGTCAACTATATCTTAAGAGTTTAATGGAGAAAACTCAACATGAAATCATACTTCATAAAAGGTATAAATGATACAATGATACTCCTATTTATAGTGGTTAATGAACACTAACCTTTCTCACTAACTCTAGTTGTAGCTAGCTAATTAAGTAACAAACTCTTACTAATATCTAACAATTCATAGATACTAACAATCGTCAACAAACAAACTTTAACTATCTTAACAAGACATATGCTAACAACACATACTCTAACACACATTTTCAACATATTCTCTTCTATTGGTTGAAATTTATATGAAATCCACTTGATATATATGGGACCCACTTAAATTAGTGGGACTCACATGAATTCCAAACATTAAAAGAAAATGTGTTAAAAATATGTGTTACGAATACTTTTCATCTTAATAATCTTAACTTGCCTCTCAATTGAATTCTAAATTTTGAAATTCATTTTATTTTTTAAATTATCCATTTTTTAAGGTATAAAAAATAGGGTTAATCAAATTTTTTATCCTTATAAATATACTATCTTTTGTTTTTAATTCCTCTATTTTTTTCAAACAATGATCTATCAAATATATTCTGTCAATAATTTTGATCACTGCTTTTAAAACAATTCGTATCCATCGTCTGAATTTTTAAATGAGTTTTTACACGCATACTTAAAATATTACAAGAATCTCTCCCACAAAAATTTAGAATTTTTTAAAAAAATATGAATTAATATGATTTTTTAAGCTTTCAATACTTTAAAACTCATATTTAATTCATCTTTTGTTAAAAAAAGTTCTAAAAATAAATAATTGGGACTTTTATAACATTCTAAATATTCTTATAAAAAATCATTTAAAAATAGTAAATAGAAAATATTTGAGAGATTATTATTTGAATAAATTTTCTTAAGAAACTAAAAACAAAATAAGTAGACCTTTGGAAAACTATCAAAATGGGTCGGGCCGGCCCGGCCCAGCCCATGATGTGAAGTAGCAGCAAAGTGGCAGTGACGGTAAACAGTGAAATAGAAAGAAAGTTTTGGTGATTCATTCAAATTCAATTCGTTCATACTAAGGTTTCTCTCTCCTTCTCACTCTCTCTCTCTCTCTCTTCATATTTCGCCGGAAAAGATGAAGCTGAAAGAGTTAGAAGGTCACTTAGGTTCTCTCGACCAATTCTCTAACCCAAAGGTTTCTCTCTTTCTCTCTCTTAATTTCATTCTTCTTTTTATAAACTATATTTTAATTAATGATTGTGAAGAATCACTTATTCACTAACGCAATTCATTGTAGATTGAGCTTGAACAATATCCAACAGGACCTCACATCGCTTCTAGAATGCTTTTCACTGTAAATTTCCTCAATCCCTTTGTTTACTTTATTCAATTTTCCATTTAATCAAATTTTATATTTTTCACTTTGTTTCTTTTCCTTTATGCCCCTTTTAAATTTTACTCATTAAATATGATAAAGTTTGATTCTTTTGCCTTATAACATCTTCATTTTTTAGTGCTTGTTAATGGGTATCTTTTTATGTTGTTTTGTTGTTATATATATATGCTTATTTGTGGAAATTGACTATTCTAGTTAGTGTTGTCAAATAGCCGCCATAGTAGTGTTATAGCACTATAGCATAGTGGAGTTTGAACGGATCACTATTGTCCCGTACACTATTTAGTACAACGCCTTGTCAAATAGCTGCTATTGCCGTGCTATAGTCCTGTAGCACAACAGAATTTGAACAAACTGCTATTTTCCGCAATCCGCTATTGACAACACTTATTCTAGTATGTACAAATTATATTGATTTTAGTGTTGAAATCTAGTTATGATTCTAGTTTTGGCAATTGAAACCAGCTCTTGGTCTGAACTCAAGTCTACAACACCATATTTCTGAGGTATTGTGTGCCATGAGTCTTGTGCGCCCTCATGGTTTTGTCCCTTATAAAAGGCACATCGGTGGATTTAGAAGTGTTGATATTTATAAACTACCTTTAACCTCATAAGTGTGGTGCTATGGACTTGAAGTTGAAACACATAATATTTGGAATATTTGTTTGCTGTTCTCTGTGCTTTGATAATCAGATGGAAAATTTTCATCTTGTTGCATTACCATTACCATTGAGAAGGCACACTACACTAAAACTAATTTCAGATGTTAGTAGATTGCAAAAGCATATACTAAATATATGGACATCATAGGGTTGTTGGCAAACACCACTATATAAAATTATTGGCATAAAATAAAATAAAGGTACCCCTAGAATTAGTTACCCTCCTTTAAGGATAAGTTGCTTCACAAATACATTACCATTATTATTGCCCCTAATCACACCTTGATTGGCAAGATCATTTCCTCCAATTTGCTTAGGCAATTGAAGATACTTTCTCTCTTCATCATCATTCTCAGTCTCAGTCTCAAACTGTTGTCCGTTCACACCAGTGCGCTGCCTCTTTTGAATTTCAGCATCACAATGAGGATATGTCGTCCACTTCCAAGTCCATGTGCTTGATACTTGTTGAAACATTTGAAGCAATGCCAAAGAAGGGTGTTCAGAAGGACCCTTCACTGAAACATCCAAATCATTATTCACACTCTAATATCGACTACTATTGAAACCCCCACGTCATATTTTTTTCAAAGAATAAAACTTTGAAAGAACATGCAATACACAACTCCACCAACTGGAATTAATTAGTTATGTAGCTTGACTAGACCATAAGAGAAGAGAGGATACTTGAATACCAATTAGGACCATACATATATATAAAGGATAATATGCCATATGTGAATTCAATGAAGGTGATACATCTATAGAAGTCAATGAAAAAAATATAGCTGCTAATTCTTTTCCTGTCTGGTTTGCTTGGTTAGGCTTGTATCAGATGGCATCAAATTCTGTTCATAAAAAAACATGGCATCTAATCCCATTCATATCTTCCACTTCTAGACTGCTTTTTTCAGTCTTCACTTCTTCATGCCTAATGTTCTTTCTTTTGCACAAAAATGTTGATGTGTGGAAATTTGATCTCATTTCCATGATTGCTTTTCTTTTGTTCGATTAATTTAATTATTCTTTCTAGACTTCCGTGTCTTTGGTGTAGTTTGATTTATTATATCAATCCTTGTTGTCCAAGTAGTGAGGATTGAGGAACTAATTTGGTTCTCTTTAACTTAAATAGATAGTAGTATGTGATCAGTATAATTCCTTTTACTATATTCACTTTTCTGTTTAACCAAACTTCATATTTTTCACATTATTTCTTTCCCTTCATACCCCTTTAAATTTTACTCATAAAAAATGCTAAAGTTTGATTCTTTTGCCTTACCCCATCTACATTTTTGTGTGCTTGTTAATGGTTTTTTATTTCTTTCCATTTTTTATAATATATGATTATTTGAGGACATTCAACTGACTATTCCAGTATTTGCAACATATTGATATTGATGTTAGTGTTAAAATCTCGTTATGATTCTAATTGGTAGAAATTTAAACCAGTTGTTGGATTTCTATTATATATCATTTGAAATATTTGCTTGCTGTTCTTTGTGCTTTGAAATCGTGTGGAAAGTTTTCGTCTTGTTGCATTACCATTGCCATTGAGAAGGCATACTACACTTGAACTAACAAACACAATAAGGAATTGGCTTGTAGTTATTTAACTCTTCCCTCACCACTTTCAATTCAGTAAATTAATCCATAACTTATTCCTTGTTAATATTGGTCTATAAAGTTCTTGCTACACCTATGCTATTCAAACTAAATCACTCTAGAAATTTTTCTCCCAAATATCACCACAGTCACACTCTTGTATATAAAATATTTTATAATATATTACAGATTGAAGACTTAAAATTGAAGATTTTAGAGGAGTACAAAAGCATTACTAAATATATGTACATCCTAGGTTGTTGGCAAGCATCAAAATATAAAATTATTGGCACAAAATAAAATAAAATATAGGTACCCTTTGAGTTTGTTACCCTCTTCTAAGGATAAGTTGCTTCACAATTAAATTACCATTATTATTGCCCTTAATCACACCTTGATTGGCCAGAATATTTCCTCCAATTTTCTTAGGCCATTGAAGATAGTTTATCTCTTCATCATCATTTTCAGTCTCAGTTTCAGTCTCAAACTGTTGCCCGTTCACACCACTGCGCTGCCTCTTTTGAATTTCAGCAGCACAGTGAGAACATGCTGTCCATTTCCAAGTCCATGTTCTTGATACTTGTTGAAACATTTGAAGCAATGCCGAAGAAGGGTGTTGAGAAGGACCCCTCACTGAAACATCCAAATCATTGTTCAACACACTAATATCTAACACTATTGAAAGCCCAACATCATATTTTTTTCGACTAATAAAATTTCGACTACTAACAGCATAGTAGTGTGCCACAGTCACTGCACAAGGCTTTTCAACTCCACTCTTTCTCTTCTCCTCCACCACAAGAAGATTACCCTTATTTTCACTGCCATGGTATAAAACTTTTGTTTTTGTATTGCCTCCCCAATGATTCTTAGTCTCATTAACAAAATTTGTTTCGTAAGATGCTCCGTAGCCAACAATTTCAATTTGATTAAGAAGATCATTTTCAGCTCTATCTATAATGAATTTAATAAATCCAGATTCCGTGACTTGGAATTGTAAGAGCTTGGTTTCACCATCTTTGCCATATATTCTCTCTAAAACGAGTACAACCATTGACCAACCTACGCTGTATGACACCAACCATTTCTCCAACTTTCCTTCTTCCAAGTAACGTTCTTCTCTTGTAAATAGGACGCTTGCATTCATTCCAACGTCTGTGCACGTGTTACCGGGATGACTATTTCCCATGTTTTTTGTCTTAATCTTTTGGTTTCTAAGGAAAATGGGTTCTAGTAATCTGAAGTTTGACCAAGAGGTAAGTTAAGCCTGATCAAATATTCATGAATATTTGTTTCCTCAAGGTTTCTTTCTTAGTAAATTTGCACATGAATATGTAGTAAACATCTCCACCGACTGGAATTAATTGGTTACGTACCTTGACTAGACCATAACAGAAGAGACTTGAATACTAACTAGGACCATATATGTATATTAAGGATAATATGCCTCTAACTCTGTTCCTGTCTGGTTTGCATGGTGAGGCCTGTATGGGAAATTTATAAATGTAGATTATAGAATATTTGCATTATCTCATAAAAAATTATATTTGTAAGCGTTATTCTTCAGCAAGTTTATATAATTAATAATTGGATAATATGCCTCTAATTCTTTTCCTGTCTGGTTTGCACGGTGAGGCCTGTATGGGAAATTTATAAATGTAGATTATAGAATATTTGCATTATTTCCTCAGAAAAAATAATATTTGCAGGCGTTATTCTTCAGCCAGGCTATATAATTAATAATTGGATGGCATCTAATTCTGTTCATAAAATAATACGGCATGTAATTTCCATTCATATCTTCCACATCTATTGCTGCTTTTTTCTGTCTTCACTTCTTCATGCCTAATGTTCTTTCTTTTGTACAAAAATGTTAATAATTAGTCAGTGTGGAAATTTGAACTCATTTTGATGATGTTATTGCTTTTCTTTTGTTCGATTAATTCAATTCTTCTTTCTAGTCATCTGTGTCTTAGGTGTAGTTTGATTTATTACACCAAACCTTGTTGTCCAAGTAGTGAGGATTCAGGAACTAATTTGGTTCCCTTTAAACTTAAATTGATAGTAGCCTGCGATCAGTATAATTCCCTTTACTTTATTCACTTTTCCATTTAACCAAATTTCATATTTTTTCTTCTTATATTTTTCTCATCAAATATGCTAAAGTTTGACTCTTTTGCCATATCCCATCTTCATTTTTTAGTGCTTGATAATGGGTATTTTTATTTTTTTTAATATATGCTTATTTGTGGAAATTGACAATTCTAGTACGTACAACATATATTGATGTTAGTGTTGAAATCTAGTTATGATTCTAGTTTGTGGCAATTAAAACCAACTCTTGGATTTTTAGATGATGTTTTGAACTCAAGTCCGCAGTACCGCATTTCTAAGGTATTGTTTGCTTTGGATCTTATGTAAGCTGTCACAGTTTAATCCCTTATAAGAGGCACATTGGTGGATTGAGAAGTGTTGATATATTTATAAACTATTGTTAACCTTGGAAATATGGTGAGACAAACTTGAGATTGGAACAAATCACATTTGGAATATTTGCTTGCTTTTCTTTTGTTCGATTAATTCAATTCTTCTTTCTAGACATCCGCACCTCAGGTGTGGTTTGATTTATTATACCAAACCTTGTTGTCCTAGTAGTGAGGATTGAGGAACTAATTTGGTTCTCTTTAACTTAAATAGATTGTAAGCATGTGATCGGTATAATCCCTTTTATTTTATTCACTTTTCCATTTAACCAAACTTCATATTTTTCACTTTCTTTCTTTCCCTTCATACCCCTTTAAATTTTACTCATCAAATATGTAAAGTTTGATTATTTTGCCTTATTCCATCTTCATTTTTGTGTGCTTTTTAATGGGTTTTCCCCTATATTTTTATAATATATGATTATAGGTGGAAATTCACCTGGCTATTCCAGTATGTGCACCATATTGATATTGATGTTAGTATTAAAATATAGTTATGATTCTAGTTGGTGGAAATTTAAACCAGTTGTTGGATTTCTATTATATGACATTTGAAATATCTGCTTGCTGTACTTTGTGCTTTGGTTATCATATAGAAAGTTTTCATCTTGTTGCATGCATTACCATTGAGAATGCGCACACCACACTGAAACTAACAAACACAATAGGGAATTGGCTTGTTGTTTTCTAACTCTTCCCACATCACTTTTAATTCAGAGAAATAATTCATAACTGGTTCCATGTTTTTACATTGGTCTATAAAGTTCTTGCTACATCTGTGCTATTCAAACTAAATCACTCTGTAGAAATCTTTCTCCCAATAACGCTACACACACACTCTTGTATATAAAATAATTTATAACATATTACAGATAGAAGACTTAAAATTGCAAATGTTAGTTGATTGCAAAAACATATAAACATCCTAGGTTGTGGGAAAACATCGATATATAAAATTATTGGCATAAAATAAAAGGTACCCTTAGAGATAGTTACCCCTCTAAGGTCTAAGGATAAGTTGATTCACAAAGAAATTACCATTATTATTGCCCCTAATCATACCCTGATTGGCAAGAATATTTCCTCCAATTTTCCTAGCCCTCTGAAGATAGTTTTTTTCTTCATCGTCGTTATCAGTCTCAAACTGTTTCCCGTTCTCACCGCTACTTTGTGTCCTTTGAATTTCATCAGCACAATGAGAGCATGCTGTCCACATCCATGTCCGTGTTATTGATATTCGGTGAAACATATGAAACAATGCCAAAGAAGGGTGTTCAGAAGGACCCTTCCACGAAACATCCAAATCATCATTCAACACTCTAATCTCTGCTACTATTGATATCCCGACATCATATTTTCTTAGACCTAAAAGACTTTGACTACTAACAGCATAGTAGTGTACTATGGTCACTGCACAAGGCTTTTCAACTCTACGCTTTCTCTTCTCTTCCACCACAAGAAGATTCCCCACATTTTCATTCCCACAGTATGCAACATTCGTTTTCGTTACACCTCCCCATTGATTCTTAGTCTCGTTAACAAAATTTGTTACGTTAATCCTTTCGAAGTCACGTGTATTAATTTGGTTAAGAAGATTGTTTTCAGCTCTATCTATAACAAATTCAATTACTCCAGGTTCGTAGAAATTGAATCGTAAGAGCTTGATGAGACCATCTTTGCCATATGCCGTCTCTAAGATGAATATAACAACTGACCATCCTACGTGGTACGACAAGATCCATGTCTCCAATTTTCCTTCTTCCAAACAATGAATTTGTCTTCTAAATTGGATGCTAGCATTAGTTCCCACATATATGTACTGGTTAGTGGGAAGACTATTTCCCATGTGAATATTTATATATATATATGGAAAAAATCTAGGTGCTAAGTCTTCTCCTCTTTGGTTTGGACTGTTAGGTTTGTTTGGTAAACTTATAAATACACAGATGTTAAAGAATATTTGCAAGCGTTATTCTTCAGCAAGTTTATTTAATTATAATTACATCGCATCTAATTCTGTTCATAAAGGGAAAAGGAGATGCCATCTAATCCCATCCTATCTTCCACATATATGCTTCTTTTTTCTTTTTCTTCACATCTTTATGCCTAATGTCTTTTTCTCTTTCCACTAAAATGTTAATAATTAGTTAGTGTGTCATGTTAGTGAGGAAAGTTGAATTCATTTCAATGACGTCAGTGCCTTAGGAGTAGTTTAATTTCTTATACCAAATCTTGTTGTCAAAGTAATGAGGAATTAACTTGGTTCCCTTTAATTTAAATAGATAGTAGCATGTGATCAGTATAGAAGTGTGGAAACTGTCAGAATATTAGAAAATATCTTATAAGATCTTTTATATTATATTAGAGTATCTTGAGTTATTTCTTAGATCAATTTATAATCATAGAGATATTTTAGAATATCTCTCATTATTATTATGATTTATTCCTGATTTAGGATTGAGTCTATGTTTCTCTATAAATATAGATTATTATTGAGTCTTTTGTAATCAAGTCAACATTAAGCTATTTTCAATAATATTCAAACCTTTATTATTTTATCTCCTCTTTTTCTCTAAAATCCCACAACTTCAACATGGTATCTAGAGCCTATTTCGATCATCCTTGAACGATCCCGCCTCTATTCCCCTGCCGAGTTCCCAACAGTTAGGGAATATAATCATAGTTTCTCTTTTCCAACATTCCGACACGTTTCACTCGATTTCCATTCAATTTGTTACTGCCGCCGCTGCCACTATTTCCGGCAAATTTTCCATCGAACAACAGTCATCTTCAGATCAAGTCATGACCAAAAGCGCGTCGCCAAAAACCGTCACACGCGCTGCAAATCTCTCATGCGAGTAGATATGTCGCTGCTGCCGCTACTGCCTGTCGTTGCTGCTGTCACGTCTCCTACTGCTGCCATCTGTGGTTGCTGCATGTCGTCGCTGCTGGAAAAGTTTTTCGACACAACCACTTCCATTGTGTGCGGAATCTTCCAATCTACACAACCCATATTTTCTTTTAGGTCAAAAGTTGCTCCACACGCACTCATGTGCCTCCAAGATCCACCGTGTTTATCTCACGCGCCGCCACCAACAGCCTCGAGCTCAGGCGCGTCTGTCCGCTTTCCGGCATAATGTTTTCAGATTTGTTTTAAGTTTTCCTTCCTAGTTTCAGATATGTTTTAAGTCTTTTTCTTTCGAACCACATGCATACAACTTGGCAATTTATCCCAGATACACTGGCCCCATCTTTGTCCCAGATGTATTGGCCTTGCCTTTCTCTCCTTGAAGCATGTCTCTCTCTCCTTGAAGCAAATTCAAGTTTAAATATTTTGAGTCTCTGATATTATTGGTTTGAAGCTTCCAAATGCAGTTTTTTAGAAGGAC
>NC_021167.2:27681421-27706354 GCF_000331145.2 Cicer arietinum
ATTTGTTTTAAGTTTTCCTTCCTAGTTTCAGATATGTTTTAAGTCTTTTTCTTTCGAACCACATGCATACAACTTGGCAATTTATCCCAGATACACTGGCCCCATCTTTGTCCCAGATGTATTGGCCTTGCCTTTCTCTCCTTGAAGCATGTCTCTCTCTCCTTGAAGCAAATTCAAGTTTAAATATTTTGAGTCTCTGATATTATTGGTTTGAAGCTTCCAAATGCAGTTTTTTAGAAGGACAGACCTTGCTTTGTTCAACTGCTTGCCATGAATTTCTCTCACGCTGATGATCATTCCGGCTATCTGGCTAGCTGTATTTATAGCAATTCTCTCCGACTTCACCTGCATCCCTGAGTTGCCTTTCCACCTTTTTTTTATTATTTTGCGGAGCAAAACATTGTTTTCTTGTAACAAGCTAAAACTTAGTAAGTTTTAGCTTGAGGGGGAGTGTCAGAATATTAGAAAATATCTTATAAGATCTTTTATATTATATTAGAGTATCTTGAGTTATTTCTTAGATCAATTTATAATCATAGAGATATCTTAGAATATCTCTCATTATTATTATGATTTATTTCTGATTTAGGATTGAGTTTATGTTTCTCTATAAATATAGATTATTATTGAGTCTTTTGTAATCAAGTCAGCATTAAGCTATTTTCAATAATATTCAAACCTTTATTATTTTATCTCCTCTTTTTCTCTAAAATCCCACAACTTCAACAGAAACTAAAAATTTATTATGTTGGAAAACAAAGGCTTGAGAAAATGACACGTCATTGGAGGAAGACTTTTCTTAAAATAGATAGACTAGTCGTTGTGACCCATGTATAAAACACCAGAGCTAAAAATATTTTGGCGGGAAGCGGAAGCTTAAGGAAATATATTTTTCAGAATAGGTAGACACGAGTAATTTGATCGAACAAAAAAAAGTTTCATGATTGAGTCCTAATTGTAATTACATAGTGTTGAGAAGAGTTTGTACCATACATTGGGTCAATAGTGGTAGTAGTGTCAAGGTGGTTTTGTAAATCCAGCCGTCAAATTTAGAGTTCTTATCGGATAAATATTTTTCAAAATCAACCGATAGTTTGAAAGTTACTATGATATAGATCATATCTGTAAATATTGACATCAATCTATAATCATTTCCTATGTCATTACGATTAACGTGGACGGTGTAATTCTATATAATGTTAAGCTTGACGTATCTTGATGATATATGAAATGATTATAGATTAATGTCAAACTTTTATATATGTAATCTATATAATAGTAACTTTCAATCTAATGCTAGATTTTTATAAATATTTATTAGATAGGATGTTATAGAATGAGTATAAATGTTAACGTAACTCTTCGGGTATAATTTATCCCTCCTTTTTTATATATATATAGTAATAAAACCCTAAAATGGCAGATGTTGTAAAGCATATTTTTACAACATCTGAAATATATGAATTATAGACATCCTTGGTTGTTGATAAACATGCATCAATTATTTTGAAATATAGCATTACCATTATTATTGCCCTCAATGTCACCAATATTATTGATATTAATAATAACTCCTCCTATTTTATTAGGCCATTTTCTTTTTTCATCATCATACTCAATCTCATACTGCTGTCCGTTCACACCAATGCGCTGCCTCCTCTGAGTTTCAGCAGCACAATGAGGACATGCAGTCCACTTCCAAGTCCATGTTCTTGATACTTGTTGAAACATTTGAAGCAATGCAAAAGAAGGGTGTTGAGAAGGACCCTTCACTGAAACATCCAAACCATTATTCAACAGTCTAATATCTACCACTATTGAAAGCGCAACATCATATTTTTTTCGAAGAATCAAACTTTGACTACTAACAGCATAGTAGTGTGCCACAGTCACTGCACCAGGATTTTCAAGTCCACTCTTGCACTTCTGCTCAACCACTAAAAGATTCCCCTCATTTTCACTCCCATGGTATAAAACATCCGTTTTTGTAATCCCTCCCCAATGATTCCTAGTCTCGTTAACAAATTTTTTTTCATAACCTCTGTGGCCATTGATTTTAATTTGATTAAGAAGATCTCTTTTATGTCTATTTATATAGAATGAAATAAATCCAGGTCTCATGACTTTGAATGCTAAGTACTTGGCGTCACCATCTTTGTCATACATTTTTTTTAAAACGAGTTCAACGGATGACAAACCTATGTCGTATGACACCATCCATGTCTCCCACCTTCCATCTTCCAGGTAAAGATCTTCTCTTCTAGATAGGATTCTTGCATTAGTTCCCATGTGTGTGTACCCGTTACTGGGAAGACTATTTCCCATGTTATTTTTGTCTCAATTTTTCAGTTTTTAAAGAAAATGATTCCTAGTAATCCAGATTTTATTTGAAAGGTAAGTAATGTCTGACAAGATATTTATGAATATATGTTTGCACCACTTTTTTTCCAGTAAATTTGCACAAGAACCTGGAATACACAACTCCACAAACTGGAAGTAACTAGTTACATACTTACATACCTTGACTAGGTCGACCGGAAGAGAGGAGACTTGAATATTAATTAGGACCAATGAAAGTTATACATATATAAATGACAATAGAAAAAATGTAGCTGCTAATTCTTTTCCTGTCTGGTTATTATGGTTCGGCTTGTTTGGGAAATTTATAAATGCAGAGTATAGAATATAGAATATTTGCACTGTCTCCTCAAAATATTATTTGCAGGCGTTATTCTTCAGCAAGTTTATTTTATTAATAATTAGATGGCATCTAATTCCCGTTCATATCTTCCACATCTATGCTGCTTTTTTCTGTCTTCACTTTTTCATGCCTAATGTTCTTTCTTTAGAACAAAAGTGTTAATAATTAGTTAGTGTGTTATGTTAATAAGGGAAGTTGAACTCATTTCGATGATGTTATTGCTTTTCTTTTGTTCGATTAGTTTAATTCTTCTCTCTAGACATCCATGCCATAGCAGTAGTTTAATTTATCATACTAAACAAGGCTGTTGTCCAAGTAATGAGGAATTAATTTGGTTCCCTTTAATTTAAATAGATAGTAGCATGTGATAGAAGCATGGAAACTGAATATTTATTTTGTTGGGAAACGAAAGCTTAAGAAAATGGCACGTAATTAGAGGGTGGCTTTTCTTAAAATTGATAGACTAGTAGTTGTGACCCATGTATAAAACACCAGAACTAGAAATATTTTGGTGGGAAGCAGAAGCTTAAGGAAATATTTTTTTAGAATAGATAGACAAGAATAATTTGATCGAACAAAAAAAAAGGTATCAAAATAAGTCCTAATTGTAAATTAAAAATAAAAAGTGTTGAGAAGAGTTTGCACCATACATTGGGTCAATAGTGGAGGTGAAGAGACAGTGGTAGTAATTGTCAAGGTGGTGAACAGACATTGATAGTGATATGGCTGAGTAAAGAATCTGTTTTTTTTGTAGTGATACATTGCACCATTCATTTCGTAGTGCTTGTTAATGGGTATTTTTCTTATGATATATGCTTATTTTTTGATATTGACTACCCAGTTGTTGGATTTTAGATAACATTTGGAATATTTGGTTGCTGTTCTTTGTGCCTTGATAATCATATGGAAAGTTTTCATCTTGTGGTTCGGCTTAGGGGAAGATGGGGAGGGTATTGTAGTAAAATCAATCCAATGGTGTGCTAGTGTATGTTGATTTGCAATGAAAAAAGTTTATGGATGAATTTAGTTCTGTTTTTCTTTTTAATCTAAGAATATTTATTTTAATTCCACATTGTGAAAGTCATGTTTCTTTTTGTGAATTGATTCATGTGAATCAGGCAGAGAATTCTTTTGGGGATGTGAGCAACAAAGTAGTAGCTGACTTTGGATGTGGTTGTGGTACTTTAGGCATTGCCGCTGCCCTTTTGAGCGCAGAGTAAGTTGCAGCCTGCTTTTCCGGAATCTTTCATCTGTTTGTTTCATTTTTGTTTCTTAGTTCTCTACTTTATTTTATGCTACGTAAGTCCAAACTGAGACTGACATTGCTTGAATTTGTATTTTCCTAATCTCCGAATTATACATCGCTTTGCATACACGGTCACTTAGAGTCCCTCCTTTCTAAATCGAATACCAAGCTCAAGGATGAAAATTTGAATTTGTGTTTATTAAATTTGTGCTTCAAATTATATATTACTGTAATAATTCTTTTGATTTGTGTTAGCATTGATCAGACATGTTTTTGGCATTGATATTGATCCAGAATCGCTTGAAATAGCATCCCTTAATGCCGAGGAACTCGAGGTATTGTCCTTACACTGATTATATTGGTTAATGAATGCTTAGGTTTCATTATAACCAGATCTCTTGTTGTAGAGAAAGAATAATAATGCTCATTTCGTATTGATATCTTTTGTCAGAAGCAATATTTATGTTAAAGTTTGCCACTACTAACTGATACACACTGTTCCTTTGTTATCCAACTAAAATTGCAGCTGGATATCGATTTTATTCAGTCTAATGTTTTGGATTTGGTTTGGAGAGGTATTTTCAACATCATCTTTGTACTTTGATAGTATGATATCATTGCATATAATATATAATATGATCACGTTGGTACACTTTTGCCAGGTCCAATTGTTGATACAGTTATAATGAATCCTCCATTTGGAACTCGTAAAAAGGGTGCAGATTTAGATTTTCTTTCTGTTGCCTTGAAGGTAAGCAATAGCAAGGATGCTGGTTATTATAATATAAAGTATAAACATATGACTAATGAGAACTATACCTTTGTTCCATATTTTGTTTCGTCAGGTTGCTTCTCAAGCTGTTTATTCTTTGCATAAGACTTCAACAAGAGATGTAAGTCATTGCAACTTAAATTATAGTTTTTCAAACGAGTATTTTTTTTTGTCTCAACCCTCCGGTTTCTAAGGGAAAAAGACTTAGCCTCTGGTGATCCGGGTTTCAGTTGAGGTAAGTAAAGTCTAGCCAAGGATTGTTTTAGCCAGAGTTCAAATTCGAGTACTCCCGATCAATTCGACCTTAACTGAAGCTCATTAACAAGCTTTTGCATACTAGACTCATTTTTTAAAAATGTAATTAATTTCACCATGAACTATCCCCCTTCTTTTTTATGTTAATACATTCTTAAATACATACTATATATAAGCTTCATGCTGAAGAATTTTAGAAGTTTATTTCATAGAGAGAAGCTTTCCCCACAAACTTAGAAATTGAAAGATAGTGGTTGAAAAACTTGGCATTTACTTTGATACATGTAACCAACTATCATAATTTCACCGAGGTTAATTTTCAGACCATCACCAATGTCTTATTTTCCTAACCGATGGTCTTTTTATTCAATTAATGCATTTGCATGTATAATTCTATGTAGCTGCTTCTCAACAGCAAGAGTGAAATTTTCCCTCATATGTGACAATACCATGTGTTAATTTTTCATCTGATTGCAGCATGTGAAACGCTCAGCTTTAAGGGATTTCAATGCTAGAAGTGCTGAAGTTATCTGTGAGGTGAGTGCAGTTTTGTTACATATCAGTATTTGGATATTTCTTAGTCCTATGGTAAAAGTTAATATTTGTATACAAGACTATAGACTTGTTGAATGCATCAGTGTAGCGCGCATGCGGCACATAACATATATTCATTTCTTTGTCACAAACACAAGATTACTTTAAGTATTGTTGAAAGATTAGTTTTCTTATTCCGGTTATTTTGGACCTTTATCATATTGTGAAATCTTATTTTGTTTGTGATTTTGCAGCTTCGGTATGATGTACCAAAATTGTACAAATTTCATAAGAAGAAAGAGGTTGATATTGCAGTTGACCTATGGCGATTTGTACCTGCAAGTCATCAAAGCAGAAGCATCTAGTGCATACATAATTTGTGTTATATTGCAATAGATGATAAGATTGGAAATTAATGAAGAAATTTTTGTTATGTACCTATTTAAGAAAGATATTTATGTGTTTTTCCTCTCAGTCTCTTACAAGCTCTTGTTTAGACTGGTTGATTTCTCATTGGTAATTGAGCACAACTTATAAATTGTTTATGTCATCAAATTAGGGTTTTTTTTTCACTCAATCAAATTAGGCCCTTGAATATTGAAATGATGTCTTCTAAAAACATTATTGCCGAATTAATGATTTTTTTATTAACAAATTAATAATTCCATGACAACATTATTACCAAATTTTTCTTTTTGATGAAGTTGATGACAATAATTTGGAGAAAGTGCATCGAATGATTATTATAGTGACACTTCATCTTTAAAGGACTAATTTAGATATTAAATAAAAAATTAAAATATTCATGTGAATGAAGTTAATGACAATATTTAGCAAAAAGTCCATTAAATGATTATTATTTTAGTGACACTTCATTTTTTATAGGGATTAATTTAGAGATTAAAAAAACTTAAAAGATTAATGTGGTAACATTATAATCTTTGAAAGAATAAACTGATAATCTACTTAAAAATTATTGAACTACATTTAGTGAAAATGTGATGAGGTAATCAATTATTCAAATTGATGATTAACATTTACATGAGAAGTAATAAGTGTCAAGAATTAATAATGAAACATACATAGAATTCAAAACTTAATGAAACTTGTAAATTAAAATTGCATCAACTAATAATTTCAACACATAAACCACAGAGAATTACACAAAATTTAGTCCTCATGTATCTTCAATACAGATACAGATCAGTAAAATGTGACCGCGCCTAATGAACATTCGGTTATTTCGAAGAATCAGATTTCTGTTTTCAAAATTGATCTCACTCTGCAACATTAAATTGTCTTGAAAATCACTTATTCTGGTATTGTTGTTTCTTTTTCAAATGTCTCTCCGAGCGTGAATCGAACAAAACGCCGCACTTTAATGTTCTCTCCGATGGCAGCTATACTTTGTTTAACCAAATCTTTCACTAACACACTGTCATCCTTAATGAAAGGCTGTTCTAGAAGAGCAAGCTCCCCTAGTCTCTTCGAGATCCTTCCCTCGACAATTTTTTCTCTTATGTTCTCGGGTTTCGAAGCAAGGTCTTCTCTTTGCATTTCGAGTTCTTTTTCCTTCTTCACAATTGTTTCTGGAATGTCTTCGATCGATACAAACTGTACTTGTGGAGAAGCCACAACTTGCATTGCGAGATCATCCACCAACTCCTTGAATTTCTCGCTTCTGCCAACGAAGTCAGTTTCGCAGTTAACTTCGATTAGAACACCGATGCGTGAGTCGTGAATGTATGAACCGATTCTTCCTTCAGCTGCCAGCCTTCCGGATTTCTTGTCAGCAGTTGAGAGACCCTTTTTTCGGAGATATGCTTGCGCCTTTTCAAGATCCCCTCCAGTTTCAGCTAGAGCTTTCTTACAGTCCATCATCCCCGCGCCAGTTTCTTGCCTTAATTGCTTAACCAACGAAGCCGATACCGCTACTGTCGGTTCCCTGCAACACAACATTGTACAATTTAAGACTTGCAGAAACAGAAAACACACTCTCTTCCTCTCTCAATGTTTCTAGTGTAAAATTGTCTAACAGACACTCACACCTTTAGGTTAAGTTTGACCTATACCAAAAATAATTCATAGATCATATGTAATTGTTAGATCAACAACCTCGGTTCAAAAAAATTAATAGGAAAAATGCAAACAAAACCACACAAGATTTGATCACGGACTTTGGCCAATTGTATCTATGTGTCCAACTGCAAAGTAGATGTAGTTCCTTTCTATTATTCGAGTCTAGGGTTATTCATTACAACTTGTGTTTAAAGATTATGGATCAACATACATGTTTGGTTGAGCGGTGGACAACTGTCACCACGAGTTTAGAGGTTTTCTACCGTGATTTTTAGAAGCTTTGATGTATAAATTTTGGTTCACCGTGATTTTGGTATTTTCCAAACACAAAGTCTACTTTGGCAATTGGCATTGTTATGAAAATTTTAGAATGTTTATGAATTTTAACTAATGCACATTCCAAAAACCTATAACCTAGTTATAAAAATTAAATGACTCAATAACAAGTAATAATTCTTAAATTTGCTTACTTTTGTTCAGTCTCTTTGGCTTCTTCAGCAGCAGGCTCCTCTTTCACTGGTGTAGTCACTGATTTTGCCGCAGTTTGTGCGGCCACTTCAGCAGCAAAATCCTGGCTTTTCTTTTCCAAACCCTCTCCGAGGTTGAACCGCACAAACCTCGTAACTTTAATATTTTCTCCAATAGTTGCAATTGTCTGCTTGACCCAATCCTTTATTGTCACTTTATCATTCTTAATGTAGGGCTGCTCAAGCAAGGCCAGATCCTCAAGTCTTTTCCTTATCCGTCCTTCAACAATCTTCGCTCTTATTTGCTCCGGTTTCGACACAAGATCTTCTTTTTGCATTTCTATCTCTTTTTCTTTGTTCACGAGTTCCTCAGGAACGTCTTCAGTAACAAGATACTCTACTTGAGGGCACGCAGCCACTTGCATGGCTATATCGTCAACAAGCTCTTTGAAAATATCACCTCGGGAGACAAAATCAGTCTCGCAGTTTACTTCGACCAAAACACCGATCCTGCTGTCGTGGATGTAAGAACCTACCCTTCCTTCAGCTGTTGCTCTGGCTGCTCTCTTGTCTGCACTTGCTAAGCCTTTTTTCCTAAGAAACTCTTGTGCTTTGATAATGTCCCCTTCACTCTCTGATAGGGCTTTTTTGCAGTCCATCATTCCAGCTCCTGTTTCTTCCCGAAGTTTCTTCACAAGTGCTGGTGATATAGTTGCTGCAATCGAAAGCGGGGGCAGAACAGACATTAAACAATTAGAAATTCAAAGATAGATCAAAAGGATGGGAAATCAAGAAATATTTTTAACTCCACAAGGCAATGCCATTGATGATTGATCAACATGGAAGTGCATTGGTTGGTTCAAACTCCGAGTAGGAGCAAGGGAAAATATATAACCAATAAAAATTTGTTATACACATAAGAGTTTAATTTCTATAGATTGCCACTGTCAAAAGTTTTATTCTATCAACAAATCGAAATCAATCATATGCATGACTTGTGGAGTAGTTACTAGTGAGGATCAAAGTCAAACTTTTTTTCTAATCTGAAGATTATGGTTGATTGATAATGTAAAAAATCTTTACACTAACAGTGAATATGAATGAAATTTTATACATAAACAATATAAAAGATGGGAAAAGAGGAAGTATAAACGATTACGAAATGTATAGCTAGTTATATTCCATCACAACTACATTATCCATGCAATCCATCCTATAGCATGTACTCCACTTCATCACAAATTTACTTCAGTTTGATACAGAAAAATGAGACTTGTTATATATAGCGAATAAGATGAAATTTATTATACCTTTGCTCAATCCTTCATCTGAAGCAGTAATGCCAGTTTGTCCATTAGAATTCGATAAGGTGCTGTCTGTCTCGGATGCAATTGCAACCACTTCATCTTCAACTTGTTCTACAACAGGTGTTTGTTCTTGCACTTCTTCTTTGATGTTGTCAATGGTATTTACAACTTCAGTGGCAGGACTTTCAGGAGCAGGAACTTGATCGCTTTCTTCTGTTCCATCTGTTGACAGAAGATTCACAGTTAAAGAGAAATCCTCCATTTTGCAAATAAGCAAACTATGATGATGTCAAATGCTTCGGTTTTATGAAATCGATTGATTGGTCAGGCAAGGAGGATTTGAAATTGAATTAAGAATAACCTTCATTCAAGCTTCCCTCAGGAGACAAATCACCATTCTCATTGTTCTCTGGAACAGCTCCAACACTGTCATCTACTGGAAATGCAAAGGAAATATTATTTAGTAAATTAATCAGCATAACACTTGAACATGCATCTTATTGCATACAATATGTATGATTTTAGTTGAAATTTCAGAAAAAGGAACATAATTGGTATTTCCATATGTAAATACAAATGAAACAGACAAGAACCTGCTATTTCTTGGGGAGCTGGTGCACTTGATGTAATGTCTGATTCTGTAACAGGCTCAATTGCATCACTGGCTAACTGTGTTGCAGCTGCAAATTCTTCGGTTACATTTTCTATTACATTTTCATCGGCTACTTCAATAGGCGAGTCAGTTTTTACATCGCTTGCTGCAGTATCTGTCTGAATAACTTCCTCGATAATTGGAACTGCAGCAGATAAATCCTCTTCGGGAGCCAACGTTTCAGAAACCGCCTCCGTTTCCTTAACAGTGGCACCATTTATACTTCCTTGGTTGCTTTCATCGTCTGCAACAGTTGTTGAGGAACCAACCGATGAACTAGCTCCCACAACATCTTCCTCAGTTTTAGAGATATCAACTTCAGCACTATCTGTTAACGCAGAAGAAACATCGTCTGTTAACTCGACATCTCCCTTACTTTCTTCCGATGTTTCTGTAGTTGACGATTTTTTAACTTCGCTCTGAATTTTCTCCCTCTCATCCAGAAAAGCAGAAATATCCTTATTTTTACGAAAAGCCAATACAAAAGGGTTTGTTGCAACATCAACACCCCCTTGTTGTGCAAGTGCCTTGTCCAATTCCACAACAGCTCCTTCCTTCTTCATAGTCAATGTCGCTTGTCCTCTCGTGATACGCAAAACTCGTACACTAATTTCTTGACCGGTCTCCAACGAAGATTTTCCCATTATATTCCCAAATCCATCGTCGTCTTCTTCAGATAACGGTAGAAATCCTTCCTCTCCTTCAGGAAGAGATATAAAAGTACCGCTCCTCGTCATATTCTTCACCGTACCCTGCAACTCCTGACCAACGACAAATTTTGTGTTTTTCTTCATGCCATCTCTCTTTGGACCAGATTTTGAAGAGTCTCTTCTCCCAGGGCTGGCTTTCTCTGCATTGATTGGTCCATCTTTACGTTGCTTACCAGTGTCGGTATTTTCGCGCATAGAGAGAGATATACGTTGAGTTTCAGCGTTCACTTCAATCAGCTTCACCTTCACTTCTTGTCCTACAGAAACAACGCTCGAAACATCCTTTACATAGCTATCGCTCAACATCGAAATATGAACAAGTCCGTCCGTGAAAGCTCCAAAATCGACAAAGGCACCAAATGGCTGGATAGATCTTACTTTTCCTGTAAAAGCAGCCCCTGGAATCAAATCCTCGTTCTTTACAGGAGGCATGTCACTTTTCCTTGGAGGTCTCGAACGTTTGACGGCTTTGGTAGAACTAGTGTTTGCATCAGACTTAGGAGACGAATCTTCACTTGTTCCTACTTCATCTGAAGGAGATTCACTAGGAACTTCATCTGCAACAGGTGAACCTGACTCCTCCACAGGTACTTCAATTTTTGTGGCTGATACGGAGGTACGAGAAATTTTGCGATAGGAGCATATCGTTTTGTTCTGTGGAAACACTCCACTGACAACGAATGGAGGAAGGAGAAATCTCCGAGTTGACGATCCATGTTTTAAAGAACTCCTTGAAAAATTGAATCTAGTTAAGGTGTTGTTCTTCCTTGTCGAATAGGCAACTCCAGGAATAATCGAAGCATTGCCAACGGAGCATGATATTATCGGATTCATGTTGGGTTGAATATTGAAACTTAGTTAATTTTCAGGATCAGTTCATCTTGTATCACCTTCATAGAATATGCAAAGAATATCAAAAGATGCAGACTCAGTAACAAATTTAATACCTAGGTAGCCATCATAATGATAAGTTTGCATACCAAAATTGCATAAACACTGACACAAACTACTCCATTTATGAACATCAATGTCCCCACAAAACATATCATGAACAATCGCATCTTTGTACAAATCGCACGCAAATACAAACAAAAACTACATTGCAATGAAATGTCTTCATGAAAATTACTAAAAATGAAATTTACCACAACAAAGATGGTCAATAAATTAATCGACACGACAAATGCTAAGAGCATATGGCATTTCCATGACTTCAATCATGGATGTGGATTTGCTGCAGTCAGCAATCCACGCATTCAGTGTGTTGGTGATCATTGAATCGAAATCGAACGGTTCATATTTCAAGCTCAGTATTTTAATTTTTTTAAAAAGATTAAAATCTGTAATAATATTTGAACCGTCCAATCTCAATTCAACAGTTGCCAACACACTGAATGTGTGAGTTTGCTGACTATAACAAATTCATATCTAAAAAAACTTCATGCTGAAAATAAAAGCAAATACAAATTTAAACCCTCACCAAACAAATTATAAAATACAGTCTAAAATGCAAACCATATTGAACCCAAAAAATTAATCACCAAAAAAATAAATTTCAAATTTCAAACTCATTTCATGAAAACACCACATTCATAAAGATAATTGGCTGAGTCCATGAAACCTCAAAAGAACTTTTTCAAAATTAAATAATCACCTTATTGAATTAACTTCAAGAGAGCATTCTATTTCAATTTCACAAGCACAGTGTTAACTTAAGTCCAAACTTCAAAGTTCAATTAACCAATTTCAATTTCAATTATCAAGAAAGTAAAGTGAAATAAACAATTAATTCTAAAAATCTTCACAGAAAAACAAAAGACACTTCATGGTTTGAAGTAAAAACTATACCTTGTAAACTTCAAAAACACAATTGAGATGAAATTTGAAGTGTAAAATTTGAAATATTTTGGTGAAAATGGAAAAGAGTAATGATGATAGAGAGTGAACGTGGAAGGAAGGAAATGAATGGAGAAGCTTTAAATCCTTATCTTAATTTTTTTTTCAGTTGAGAAACAAGACAACGTTGTTTTTCTTTGTCTTTGTTTTTTTGATAAACCAAAGGAAACTCCGAAGCTGAGGTTCGGTTTAAGTCTTGTTTAGAGACCCATGTAGTTGGGCTTCAAAGCCCATATTACTAACAACATACAAAAATTATACTCCTTACCCCTACCCTTATGATATTTTATCCAAACTACTTATTTTTAAATTCTTTTTTTTACTTCCACTAGATTCCATTCATTTTTCATAAAACTTAAATTTTAAGTTTTTTAAACACAAATGTGTATTAAAACTTAAATTTGAGTATAGTGAAATACTAAAGTATTTTAAGAAGTTCAAAGTTTAAATTTTTCATAACAATATTTTGTTTTGAAAAATTCAAATTTATGTTTTTTTAAAATAAATTTGTATTTCGAAAAACTCAATTTAATGTTTTTTGGAACATAAATATGTTCTAGAAAAATTAAACTTTAATTTTTTGAAACACATTTATATTTTAGAAAACTTAAAATTTAAGTTTTCTAGAATACATTTGCATTTCATAAAATTTATTTTAAATTTTCTTATATTAATTTTTGGATTAAATAAGTTTTTTATGTTTATAAAATTTTGTCCCTGTAAAAAAAAATCATAGATACCAGTCCTTACAAAATAATTATGCAAATAATTTTAACTTTAACTGGAATATCAATATATATTTTTAAATGTTTTTTTGCAGACATGCTTATAACACTATAAAAAGTTTATTCACAAAAAATAAACTCAAATTTTGATTTCTAGATCCATATTCTCAGTATTTTTATTTTGAGTATATGACATTTAAAAAATTCATATTTAATTTATATCAATTTTAAAAAATTTAAATATGTGTGGATGGACTTTTAATACTATTCTAAACATGTTTGAAAAGAATTACTCAAAAAGATGGATGTTTCATTCAAGGAAGCACTAAACACAACTTATAAAAAAAAATTATAAAAACTAAATTTTCTTTTATAGAAACTTAAAACAAAATTTCAAAATTTTATCAAAATTAAAATCTTATTCAACCTTTGATTTTTTTTTTCAACATCAACACTAACACTGTGGAAATCTTCCATGCATACCATCTAGCAAGTTTTTTTATTGTAATTTTTTGGTTTTTTCTAAAAAGGTAAAACGTGATTTAGTAAAATATGGGGTGTGAATATAATTTTAGAGGTGTGGAGTATAATTTTCACGACACACATTGGATTCTAAATGGAAAATTAGGCCTTAAATGCATGAATGAGAATTTCTCCTTATTTTAAATCAATTTAATTTTTATCAATTTAAATATAATTTCACTTTATTTAAAATCGAATATCTAAATAAAATCATTAAACTAAATACAACTTATTTCTAAATAATTTTGCTTGTTTGGAGAGGTTTAAATGATAGGAAAATGTTTCTCATTTGGATAATATGTGGAAACTTCTCAATACTAGTTCTTTGATTGCTCTATATACAATTAAGTGTGGGTAGCTGGGTTGGTTGGGCATTAGTCCCATGTTAAATATTTGTTTGGTTTGTGTAAATCAATTTATTGATTTAGTGTTTCAATGGTAAAGTGATTTGAGGACAACTTTATACTATATGACTTGTTTGCATTTGGAACATTTGAAAAATAAATAAAAAATTAAAAAAAATTGTCAAGAGAAAAACAAAGTCAATGAAATATTTGATTAGGTTATATTTTATTTATCTTCTTAAATTAAGTCTAAATCTTCTAATTTTCCTTTCAATTTTCATCAATGAAGTGTAAATTTTTTACTTAAAGTTATACTTTTGATTTTGGATTTTGTTTTTCCGACAATGTCAATAGATAATTTGTCTTCTATCAACACAAAGTAGCTTTTGTTTATATATATATCAATATCAATATTTTACCACTAATTTGACATTTAAAATACTAATAAAAAACAATTAATTATTCACTTGTTTATTTTTTAATATAGAGATACGTAGTCAACTCAAAAAAGTTGAGGAAGTAAAGTGTCAAAGTTATTAAGTAAAAATAACATTTTAATATTGCAAATAGAAGGAAATTTATCAACACGTGCTGAAAACAAATTTTGCAATATTTAAATTTTGCATCAGCTTGTATATTCACACTTGTTAGGCAAGTTCAGACAGTGAAAGAATACCAAAAATAAATAAATAAGTATAATTATAAATTATAATACTTGGTGTGAGCTCAGCACCTACAACAAATAAAATATGAAATAATGGAATAAATAATTTAGTTATTTTATATCTTTAGTAGGATCATTCAACAAGAGGTTTGTAAGAAGAAAATTATGTGTATGAAAATCAGAGTTTAATTTCATTAAGAGTCTTGGATTTTTTTATGGCTGCATACATATTCAAAACGTGGGGGAAAGAAAAAAGAAGAAAGTTAGTATTTGTATAATTAAGAAGACACATAGTAAGCACAAAGAAATTGATATATCTTTTTTAGTAAAAAATATATTAATGACATTCCTAGCACAAATCGTGTTAAAAATGATAAAAATCAAAGTTAAAATATACTATTAATCACCTATTAAAATTACAAAGGGACAGCACAGCTCGCAATCACATATATTGTAAAACTAAAATAAGGCTATGAATCCAAATACTTTCAAGGGAGGCAACACCACAAATTAAAATCATAAATAAATTATTTATCTTTAACTTTAATCTATTTCCACGAAAGCATTTTTATCTTCTCTAGTATCAACAACACATTATACCCACAATGATTAAAAATAATAGAATTGCATACACTCCAAATCGATCATACACAAACCATTCAAATAGCTCTAAATTATCATGAACATCTTTATCCGACGAATGAAGACTTAGAAATTGAAATGCATGAGTCTCCCTCTCGTAATAAAAGGTACCAACCAAACCAAACTACTTCAGGTCCATCCAAACTGTCCCAAAAATAGGACATGTGAAAAACAAATGTTGAATAATCTCTTCTAACTCACGTCATGCAATGCATAACGGAGGTTTAGGTGATGCAATAGCTCTCACTGCAAGATTGTCTTTAGTAGGTCATTGAAAATGGACGGTTCTCCACACGAACACCAACACTTTTAGGAGAACTAATTTATTACAAACTATCGAATAAATCTGAGGTATTTCTTATGTCAAAGCATTGAAAAGTAGATTATATGTTTCCTTCACCGCATATTAACTTCCTTGTCTACCTATCCACAACCACCTATCTAAATTTTTTTCCTACAACACAATTTTATCTAATAACACGACACAATCTTACACCAACTCGTTCTCCCACTCAAATAACTCCCTCCTCCAACCATAATTGCACACCACATTACCTTCCCTAGTAGTCACCATATTTGTTGTCGATATTTGATTAACATTAGACATACTAAATAGACGCCTAAACCTCTCACAAAAAAGACATCCCATAACCCAATGATCTGTCCAAAAAGATGTATCCTTATCATTTCCTACGACTTTCAAAAATTTCTCAAAAAACCAATTTCTACTCCCTCCACCTTCACCCTCTAATATGGAATAAATAGATTTCTACCATAATGAATCTCTAATTGAACCCTCACATATATTACCATTGACAAATTCATACCTATAACTTAACACTTTAAACAAGAAACCCTCCCTGTTACTCTTCAACTATTACGAGCTATTATTCACAATAAATACAAATTGTCTCTGAATTTTTTTAATCATAATATACAACAGGCATAACAGTTCAAGTTAATAATGTCGCTGACCTATATTATGATAGTTCTCAATTGTGGTTATAGTGAATTCACGGCTATTCTATAACCGCCATAAATTAATGTTTACACACTTTGATAAATTTATGGGTCCGTCCCAACATATAAATAATTAAAATCAAGCTAGGAAGATTTGGTACATGATCCATGATCTTGAGAGAATTTTGGAAGATCCTTCCTGCTCATAATTTTCCTTCTCAAAATGATTGTGACAAAGCATATATATTCTCAATACCCAAATTCAAATAAACTAACCTTGGAAAGAGTACCACAATAATATTATTTATTTTTGACTATGATCAATATGTTGAGATTTAGGTTCAAGTCCCCGTGTGTGTAATGCATCAATAGATTAAAATAATTTGAGAATCTAATACAATAAGGTTGTTGCTGATTTGTGTTGATATGAAACATTGAAACTTAATCTTCACTTCCTTGGGTTTGCAACATGCATGTTTGAGTTTGCATGTGCCCACACAAATGTATAGTATAAGGTACTACCATATATTCCCTATCTCTTTCCACTTCCTTTTGTCTACGTTTTCTTATTTTTTTATATTATTACAACACATAAAGATGCACTAACAATCATTATATATTTGTTTCCATAATAATACATAAAAATCAAATCGGGTCAACATAATTATCCCTTGTTTTCATCCCATCATCATCATCGTCTACGAGGATTGGTATATGATGATTTCCTAGCTTTATTTGTTTTCTTAAATTACCTCTCATAAAAGTTAATATGGTATATCACGGGAGTTTAATGTGATTGTGTATTGTGTTAATATTGTAAAAAAAAAATGGATTTAAGTGTGAGTGATTAGTATTGTGTTAATATTGTAAAAAAAAAAGAAGGATCTAAGTGTGAGTGATTAGTTACACGTTGACTATAAATAGATTAAATGTTAGATTGTAAAATATTATAAAGTTTTATTGACAGTATAGTTAGGAGGTGTGTCATGTTGCTAATAATGAGTATAGCATGTGAGAGACTCATACTTAGAGGAAAATTGTTAGGTTCAAATTTGAGTAATTAAGTCATACATCAATTATGAATAAGCTAAATGTTAGATTCATAAGAAAGATAACTTATATACTAATGTCTTAAGATTTTGGGTGGAAATATGTCAAAGTCACTTGTGGTCCTGGAGCATTCGGTCAGTTGTTGCTCTTGCTCCCTTGAAATCCCCACAAGTGGTATATATAAGAGCTCTAGGTTGGCTTAGTGAAGGACACGAGTCTCTCACTTTCGTTGGTTGTAATGACGGTGCAAATATAGAATGTGAGAGACTCACACTTGAGGGGAGATTGTAGGAATCAAGTGTAAGTGGTTAGTCACATTATAAGTGAGGTGATTCATACATCAAACATATTGAGGTTTTGAGTAGAGATGTAGTGTCAAAAGTATTTTGTAGTCGTGGAGCATTTGACACATTGTTACTCTCGTATTTTGGATTCCCCAACAACTCTAGACTATATAGTTCAATTCCTTCTCATAAAGAAACCAACATAAACTGACACTTTTAAAAAAAAATTGAAAAATTGTATATAAGTACCATTCGGTGGTGACCTTTAAACATAGTTGAGATAGGCGGCCATCTGAGGTAAAAATATGTAAGACCGATTGATTGGGGTCTATGACATAGCCTATGATGGGCTCAGGCTATGCTAGGTTTTTTTTCTTCTTAATATAAGTTAGACCAAAGCTTTTTTAAAAGTCTATTTAATTAAAAAAGGTCAGGTTAAGGCAAATGAAAAATTCTTTTAAGTATACTAGACCGACCTACTTAATTAAATATAAATATATTTTTTATTGCTATTATTATTATTATTATTATTATTTATTTTTGTTAAATCATAAATTTGCTAATATTTTATGTAATTTAAATTGAATTAATGTTTGAAATATTTAAATTATTATTTTAAAATATAATTAAAATATGATGTAGTATAATATTAGATACTCCAAAAGATTTTTATAAAATAATAATGAAGTATGTTTTTCTATAGGTTTTCAGACATTGTCATGCTTCGAAAAAGGTCAGGTGAAATCTTAGAATTAGACCTTTAATAAATAGTAGGTCAGACATTGGTCTAACATTTTCAATATAGGCTAGATTTAGGTCTTGCAAAGTCTAGTTCGACCGAGAGATTACAACACAACTCGCATCCGCATATATCCACCCGAACATGTCCCGATTTGAACAGAGAAAATCTACTTTGATTGGGTGTGGATTTTCTCTGAAATTAAAACTAAGGGCGGTAATGAGTTTGGGGGTGTTGATATCCACTCGACATCCACTCTGTTAGTAATATTATTGTCATTTCTAAATTTTATATATATGTATATATTCAATATTTTTTAAATATTAAAAATTATAATCTCCTCTCTATATAAAAATATGATTTTAATATTTTTTTAAAAATTTATTATTGCATAATTATTATTTTTTCATTATATTAGTTATAATAAATATGGCTTTTAAATTTATTATTTTATATATATGAAATGATGTGGATGTAGGGTGGAGAAATTTGAACGTATCGTCGATGGAGATCATGAGGACTTAAATTACACCCCCAATAAAAAAAATGGAGACAAATTTGTTTTTTTTTTTTATGAGACAAAATTCGCATCCACCCTACATATTGTCATGTCTAGTTTGATCTAACCTATTTATACTCCTAATCACTATCAAAGAATACTCCTAATCACTTTCAAAGAGTAATTTTAGAGGGGCTAACAATTTTTTTCATGGTATTACTATAAATATGAAAATTGAAATATTAAAAAATTCCATCGTCAAAATTGCGACCATGTATTATGAAGTTGGGAGTATCTTATTGCAAGAGCTCGAAAATTTATTTCAATGTATTTAACAAAAAAAAAATACTATGACTAAAATATATAGCTTTGAATACACGTAATAAAAACTAGAGTTTGCTAAAGACACTTTTATAATTCATAATTTTTATGTATTATAGATCAAGTAATTGACCATGTTGTAGTAATTTTTAGTGTGCAACTCTACGAATACGTAATTGTGACAAATAATAAAGTGATATTAATTGAAACTATTTTCTTTATGAGAGGGAATTGTTTCTTCTTTTAATTTTGAAATAACTTCGAGAGTTGATAAATCCATCATGTATAGAGTTAGATCATCAAATAACTGTTTTTGTAACAATAAAACTAGTATTTAATATTGTTAATATTTTTATTTATAATTTTAATTTCTATTTATTCTATTGTAGTTACCAAATAGCTTACCTAGCATATTTTATGAAGATACTCCAATATGGCAATTTTAGACAACGAACCCAGCAAGAAAATGCATTATCAATCAATGATACTAATAAGAATCCAATATGTGAACAATGCTAATAATACTAACATTTTATGTTATAAAAAATTTGATATTCATTTCTTCTTTTTTAATTTAATTAATTGATAAATTAGTATAGTTTAAGTGTATGTATTTTCAATTCAATTACCGACTAGTTCTAAGTAGATGCATAAGTAGACACTTAAAACTAAGGTCAAGGATAAAGTTACTAAAATAAATTTTTTTTAAATAAATTTTATATTTAATAAAAAGTCTTCCAAAAATTTATTTACTAAGTTAAAATACGTACCTCATAAACTAAAATTAATATTATCGCAATAAATATTAAATCAATTGACATTCAAATCCACATTCTTATTATTTTAAAAATTAATATTATATGAAATACTTTATATTCTAAAAAGTCTGAAAAATAATTTTTAATAAAACATTATTAATTTTACTAAAATAAAATTATAAATTTAAAAATTTGATGTTAAAATTCGTAATAAGTCTCTACATGTGTTGAACCGACGTAACCGAAAATTAATATAAATAAGTAGTAACTTTAGGTCATCATTTAATTTCCATGAACCCAACCATAGTGTGTCCAATTGAAAATTATGAGAAGAAGAGGAAGAATGAAAAAGGTAATTAAGAAAAAGGGAAAAGAAAGGAGGCAGATCCCCAAATAACGTAAAAGCAACAAAATCTTATTTTTCTTTTTAATTGTAACACTTTGTATGATTCTAAAATCTGTCGTCTGCTTAAGAAACAAATGACATGTTTTTGTTGGGTTTTGTGGGGTTTCTTGTAATTTTCTTGGGTTCATATGTTTGGCCAATGATTTTGAGACTATTTTTATTTTCCACCAAACAAACAACTCATTAAATATATGACCCACTCCTCTTGAAAACAGGTCAAGAAGATCATTTTGTGTCCCTAACAATAATTACATTATTATATATAATTATACATAGAGTTGTGACACCTAAAAAGAAAATAGCTGTAAAATGGGTCATTTCATTGATATATATTTTAATATGGGTTAGGAACTAAAAAAGTATGTTAAAAACAATCGTGTCTTTTTGGCTCAATCTAATTAGTTTAAATATAAAATTGAGTGAGATGAATTAAGATATTAATAAGATTATGTTTGGTTTAATTTCATCGTGTATGTTAAAGATGAAAATAGGTTAGGTTGATTGATAAAGGTTTATGACTTAGTCTATGACAGATCTGTATTAAATTAGACTTTATTTTTATTTTTTATATATAAGACAAATAATATTTTTTAGAAGCTATTTAGTTTTAAAAAATTAGGTTAAAATCATTGAAAAAGTTTTTTAAGTCTATTGAATTGACTTATTTAATTAAATATAAATAAATTTATTATTATTATTATTATTATAAGTTTTTTTTTTTGTAAATCGTTAATTTGCTAGCATTTTTTATAACTTAAAGATAATGATTTACATAAATATTTGACACATTCAAAAATATTATTACAAAATAGAATTGAGATATGATATAATATAATTTGAATACTTTAAAATTTAATGTTAAATATTAAAATAGAACTTAAGTTCATTGATATGTTAACTTGTTTGTCTATTTACAAAAGTTTAACATCGAATGATGTAAACTTTCATAACGTAATAGTTAAATAGACTTTTAAACATGCTTTTAGATCTTGTTTGACAAGTAATATAAGTTAGGTTTAATAAGTCTTGCAAAGTTTAGTTCGACCCAACCTATTTTCACCCTTAATCTTTTGAAAAAAAATTATAAAAGTAAAAAGTTTTGAAAATTATTATCTATTTTAAAAATTATTTATAGTATATAAATTTATATTTATGTTACGTATAACGTTGAATTTATAATCATATACACTATCAAAGGCAAAATTACACGCACTCATAGTTTTGTATACATTCAACCACAATTTTTCTCAATTTAGAAGTTTCTATAAAACAAATTAGATATCTAAAACAATTAAAAATTGCTTAAACCATGAAGTTATTTTGAGTAACTCTTTTTTAAAATCATTTTTAATGGATTATAATTTTAAAATAGCAACTTTTATCATAGTAAATAAACACAAAATAACTTTTATTATTTTTAAAAAACCTATAAAAGAAATAGCATATAATTAATACAAATTATTAAATCTCAATTTTTTTTATATCTATAACAAAACAAACCTAAATAAAAATCAATAAGCACAATCTTTTTTTTTTTACAACAATAAACACAATCATTTCTAATACTTCAAAATTAAGAAACATTTTAGACTTATAATTCATATAATGAGCCAGTTAGTTACTGATTATAAAAAATAAAAATAAAAGAAATTTTAATACTCAATACTTTAGATATTCCTTTTTAATGATTTAAAAGAACAATAAAAATTTGTGTCAGTTAATGTACCGTAATAAAAATCATTTTTTTAAAAAAATATTTATTATAAAAATTATTTTCTAATAAACTACTAAAAACAGCTTCTTATTTCAACAGTTTACAAAAAACATTTTTTCATTTAAACAAATGAAACTTTGAAAAATGACTTTTTTATAAATAAATAAAAAGGGATTGTAATAAAACTGACTTTTTTGAGTAGGAAAAGTGTCTTTTAAAAATGACTTATTTATGGAATGTTACAGCTGTACGTGGCTTTTTAGATGAAGCCGTTCAGATGTACTATCAACTGAGACAAATTGACCGAAAACTTGGAAACCACATGCATAGTACTTCACTGCAAACCACATGCATAGTACTTGGAAACCACTAGTGGAACCTACTCTCTCCTCCCTTCTTTTTTTCAATGCACACCAATTTCTGTAATCTTCTTTGATTAATGTAATTTAAACAATTTTATAAAATTTATATTATGTATAATTTAATCCTATTTATATATTATATGATTGCTTAGATAAACAAGGATAAAAAGAGCCAACCTCTTCATCATCGATGATAGCATACGCATACCTCAATGAATATTTTAATAGAAAGAAAGTTTGAGCAAACATCTACTAAATATATTCAATCAGCAATATCATATGAGCAATAAATAAAGATGCAAATAAATTATATAAAATATCACTTGCTGCCTACCTTGTGGCGCGTGGCTACGGTCTATACTTATACAGCTTATATTAATCATTTTTAAATCAAGGACAATCACTTTCAAAGATAGTCTCCAAACTCCCAATAACAAAAGTACTTGGATTTCTTAACATGCAATCTTTATTTAATTTTTTTGAAAACTAAAAACATTAATTTAATATGTATTTTTTTATTTTGGATTTATTTAAAGGAATTATATAGTCTTTAACGCGTGATTATATCTAGAAAAATATATATATAGTCTCTCTCACATGACTCAAGAAAAATAATTGAAGCATGGAGAGAAGAAGAGAGAGATAAAGATCATATATAGAATCTATAGTCGTATATGTATAACTTAACATTGAAATCTAAACACAATCTGATCCAGCTATGCAATTATTCCTAAGTTGTGCTAGTAGCTTAAAAAAGAGTATTGGAGATCTCTTATTTCCTAGCAAGTGATCCTTACAAAAAAAAAAGTGGATGCAAGTTTTAAGGGATTTGCAAAGCAAAATCCACCTACCTTTTTTTTATCTATAATCTTAGCATAGCATAGAAGAAAGAACATGGATGGTAATTATTTTGGAGATTCAAACATGGGAAATGAAAGAGTAAGTGGATCTTCTTCAAGAAAAGGGAAGAAAAAATATAGTCAAGATAAACCAAAGCAACCACAAAGAGGATTAGGTGTTGCTCAATTGGAGAAAATTAGATTACATGGTGAAATGGCTTATAGTTATCATCCTCCTCTTCATAACCCTTATCCATCTAATTTTAACAATGTAAGTCTCTCAAATTCTTTCTCTCTATGCTCAAATCAAACTAATCTAGCAAAAAAATTTAAAATTAATTTTTTTATTTAATTTTTATTTTTAATTAGTTTTTACTTGGATTTGTGGAATTAATTCCATGGAGATAATTTTAATTTGTTTTTTAATTATGATCATGTAGGAAGATCCAAGAGTTCAAACACCATATTCATCAATACCATCATCTTCTTTTTCTTATTCATCTTCATCTACATCATACTCAACTTCATATGGCTTCCAACCAAATATTGTGGTATGTGTAATATTTTGGCTTTAATTTCTTGGATCCCAAATTTGTAGTTATGCTTTTACTTGTACTATATTTCCTTTTCATTCCTTTGTGATGAGTAGTTTTTCACATATTTTCATAATCAAATGTCATTTATGTCATGCTTAATTAGTAAACTTTGACTACAAAAACAAATATATTTCATGTGGGCTTTAATGTCCCCAAAGCAATCAAGGTAACTATTTTATTAACCCTTTAATTTTTCTTTCCTTTGAGTAATGACATGACATGATATATGATATGTATCATATTATTCAAAAGCTTATCTATAGCATATTCAATAACCCTAGAAATTTTATTTTTGGATCTCAACTAATTAACTCTTGTGGGTCTATGTTGGTTGAATTTGAAAGTTCAAGAATAATACTAACCCTAGGTGATAAGATATGATTGTGCTATGCTAGCTGAAAAATATCATCAAAGATTCAAAATTATACCAAAAATGGATTATTCATTTGCATCATCACTTTCATCATTACATTAGTTTTTTTTTTTTTTTTTATAGAAAAACTAAAATTAATTAAACTTTGACCATATACTAAAAGTTTCTATGTCAATTTACATGAAGTTTTTATAAACTCAATTGGAAAATATCATAAAACTATAAACTATCACACATAGCCACTAACCATGACCAAGATTGTATCTTTGCCATAATGCATCAATAAAATTAATGAATTAATTCTCATTCATAATTTTTTTGTTTCATACATTGCTCATAAAATTTAGTAAATTATATGCATGGCAAGATTGAGTATGGAGAATTGGATTATTTTAAGGTGTTATTAGAACAAATTAAGGCATCTTCTTGGAAATTCTTTTAAAGGACAAATTTAGTTTTTTTTTTTTTTTTTTTTTTTTTTAATTTTTTTTTTTTTTTTTGATTTTTAGTAAAAAA
>NC_021167.2:27706430-27722510 GCF_000331145.2 Cicer arietinum
TTTTTTAAAAAAAATTAAGGCACTTTTTTGAAAATTTTTTTAAAGGAAAAATTTTTTTTTTTTTTTTTTTTTTTTTTTTTTTAAATTTATCTTTCTATATTAGATTATAGCTACAAGAAGTACTATAGTACTCTTAATTTGCACTCTCTTCTCAACATCATTTACCTTGATATTAAAAAAATGTTGTTTTGTTGTGTAGATGGGTAGTCTACCCCAAAACGAAAGAACAAACATATATGGAGATTCTCAACCAATTGATTCATCTAGGTACTTAAATTTTCAAGCTCCATATGGGTTAATTTTGGATCTAGATTCTCTACAATTGTAATATATATGATGTTGTAGTTGTAGAGACTCATACATAAAATAAAATAAAATAAATCTATTTTAATCTAATTGTCCCTTTAACTCAGCATCATATTGTAGTTGTAGAGAATACAAATTGACATGTTAATTTTAATTATTTACACATATGGATTTTTATTCTTCTATATATAATCATGATGATCACTTTATTGCTTATACATGTTTAATTAAGTCTTTATTTTAAATCAGATGGGAACATGCAAATGCCACTCCTCAATCCAACATAACCAAACCGTTACTTAACCTATATGTAAGGATTCATTTTCAACATATATATATATATTAGTAGAGATTCATCGACTCCAAAAAAACTTTGCTTGCGATGAATTATTTTACTTAATTATTCAATATACACGATCAATTTTACTAATTCAACCGTAAAAAAAAAATTCTTATTGAAGAAATCAACTCTTAAAACTATTTGATATTTCATTAAATAATTTTAAATGAAAATATAATAAGTTTTAAAAAAAATATAAGTAAATATCGATGACTAAATTACATAGTTACGGTTGAATCACTGAAATTGATTACATAATTTAATTCTTTTGTGTGCTTGATCATTAATATATTATATCAATGATCGGTGATTGCATTAGTAAAATTGATCGTTTATATTGAATTATAAAGCAGAATAACTCATCAGAGTTACTTCTGGAGTCAATGGATTCTACATTTTATACATATATATTTATATACCACAACAAAAATTAAATAAATATATATTGCTTCAAAAAGTCTATACATATAAATTCAAATTAATTGACCTTCATTATATTTGTTTGATTGTATAATATTTAGGACTCACAATACATAGATACAAAGAAGCATAGAAGTGGTTCAATTGGTTCAAACAGTCAAAACTCAGAATCAAGTGACACACAAGAACCAGATTTGGAGTTAAGATTATCTCTTTAATCTGCCATTATAGAAAAAGTGGCGATTCTATAGTAATTGTAATGATTTTATTTACAATTAATTAAGAATTGCAAAAACACATTGAACAAAAAAGCTAGTGTGTTTGTTTTTTATTGAAATTTTTTCATTGTGTGTTGAATATATAGAATATTCATTCATTGCATGAAAAACAATGCAATTTTTTTACGTTAGTTAGTGTGCAAAATCATCATCAATTCGTGAATATATATATATATTGAGGTTAATATTGTGCTAAATAGGAAAACTTTCATCTTCTTAACTTCAGCAAATATCAACTGGAAGGTCTTAAAATCAAATTATGCAATTCGCTGTGTTGTTTTATTAAAAAAAAAAACTTTTATTAAACTATTTTTTAAAATAAATAAAAAACATTTTTATCTAAATGAGAGTTCTACGATCCTTCATAAAAGATTGGTGGTTGATTTTTGTTATGATATTTGGTCAGATCTTTGAATTTATTGTATGGATTTAGAGTATCTTTTGTACTTCTTTTAATAAAACTTGTTTATATATATAAAAAAAAAAAATTAAATTAACAATTACATATGAGTTTCGTCCCACAAACTTACACTATATAGTAAACTAAAATTCGAATAAGAAATAGATATTTCTATAATACGTCTCAAATAAAATTACTTCTTATAAAAAAAACTATAAAATACTATAAAAAAAATTGAATTAATGAGTTAAAATTTAGAGAGAGAAATGTATAATCCATTTGTAATTTTCCATCAAATTTAGTAACAAAAATTAATTAGAGCAAAATTTATTTATTTATCTCTGATGTAGCTTTAATACAAAGTTATGTATTTTTTTCAAAAATAAAATAAAAAGTTATCTATTCATATTCAAGGACTTGAGATGGTATCCAATTTTGTATGACACAAACGAAAGTTCAAATTTGGTTAACATTTGAGTCCAATCACAGAGACACACATCAAACAAATAAGGTAAGTTCTTTATAGAAAGAAAGCATGGTTGTGTCCAAAAAGTGAGCTCACTAGGGCCTTAAGACAAGTGAGAATAAATTTGTGAAGAATTGTAATAAAGTGAGTATAAATTAAGGTGAATATTCGTTCAATCTCTATTTTTTTTTTTGAGTATATGAAACTCAGAAATACAATGGTGAAAATAAATTTGTACATGATATGATACAAAATTTATTTCACATGTGTACCATAAAATTAGCCATAAAAAATATGGTCTCTTTTTATAAATAATATGTGATAAAAACACAGGTGTCTTATTTATTTTATTTTTTGTTACAAAAGAAAATTTTGGATGGCTTATTTTTTCTTAAATATTATTAACCCATTATGTAAATAAATTTTAGGAGTTAAAGAGATGAATAATAAGGGAAGTAAAGAAGCAAAGTGTTCGATCTCTACTCTCGATATCTTACTAATAATATTAATATAATATTGGATCTATACTTAAATAAAAATAGTCATATAAATTAATTATATGAAAATGATAACATTATAACCATGAAACACGTATTTATATGAAAATTATTATAACAACAGATGAAAAGTACTAAAAAATTATAATATATATTAGCAATATTGGTGCACCACATTTAGGTTAAATTTAAGATAAAATAACTAATCATTTGTTAGTTTAGAACTTCATATTATCTCTCATCCAGAATAATTCTATTATTATATGAGACTTTCTTATCGAGAAATTATTCGTTAATTAGTTGAATATGGTTTATTCTTTACTTTACTTGATTTGTTTTATTTTTTAATTTGGGTAAGTACTGTTTTTTTTAATCAATCGCGATATTAATGTGTTAAGGGTGAAGTTTAAAATTATGGACCTCTCTTATTATGGTCTTTGATTCATTGATTTCAATTATCGAACTAACTTTATATTTTACGTGTTTGTGTGTCTTGTGAAATGATTTTTTTTTTATTAAGAAATAGTGTAGAGGATATTACTGGTGTCAATAATTTCAACTAAATTACCACCATCGATTTTAACAAACTTTTATTAAAGAAATAAAGATAAAAATACAAAAGAATAAAAGGGCAACAATCGAACTCAAACACATTAAGAGAATCTAAAACTAAGTTTGATTCTATTCTTAAAAAACTTCTCCAAAATAAAAGGAGGAATAACATTTCACCAAACAATCTATATTTGGAAATATAAAAATTAGCTAACAAATCGACAAAAGAGTTTTTCTTCCTAAAAATACGAGAACATTAAAACCTTATTTGAAATGTATAATAAATATAATTTTTTCATATATTTTAAAGTCACTGAGAAATCAAATTTTGAAAAAAAAATGGCTTTTATATTAAGATATTTAAAACTAATATGTTTTATGAATAATTATTCACATGAATAATTCAACTGATAATCGCCTTTTAAAATGACATGCATATTATTGTTCTTTGCAGCGATGTATCAAAGACGAATTAAATTAAATATTAATTTTTTTATAATTTATCATACCTTTATTAGACATATTTATAACTTGAATATTCTTTAAATATAGATCTCTTGACGTGACAGTGACATAATTGATAGGTGTTATAATTAAAAAAAAATAGAAATTATCTCAACAAAAAAAATAGAAATTATCTCAACAAAAAAAAAAATAGAACATGATTGCGTGTAACACTTCGTCTAGAGTTTGAACCCATAACACTCTAATTTAGTATTTTTATTTTTTGCTTAGTTTTTAATTTTCCATTTATTTCTTTTTCATATTTAAGTTTATCTCTCTCTCATGTTTTTGTTATATTTATCATTTCTTTAAAAACAGTTATATTTATCATGAATTTGAAATAAATTATGTTCAACTGAAAATTAAAATAAATATATTAATAATAATCCAAACATTAATTTAAAATGTCTATTTGAATTTTGAATTTTATTTTAATTGAAAATTACCTTAAATTTTCTTTAAAAAATAAAATGAATTATGAAAAGTTTCATAAAAAATTAAATGACATATTTTATTTATAACAATATTCGGAGAGGTTGTAATTGCTGTATGGTATTTTTGTCCAATTTTCAAAGAAAAAGAAAAAAAAATCATATTTTAAGATATGAAGTATAACAGTTTGACACATGTAAACCAGATCTTTTTCCTCGATTAAAAAAAAAACTAAACCTTTATTCATGAAAATGTATTAAGGCTTGAGTAAAAATAAATAAAAATGTATTAGTGTTTGATATTGAATATAGATTATTTGGAGTTGGATATAAGAGATGGCTTCTTTGATTCATATTAATTTAAAAACTATTTAGAGTGGTTTGGGGCTCCATCTATTGGGCTTACGTGGCTTGTGCCTCCACTTATGTTAGGCTTTTGTATAATTGAGTTATGGATGTTTCTTTTTCTTATTTTTAATTCTTTTAAAAAATTCTCAAATTTCGTTTAAATTGTTTAATCAAGAAGTATATTTAACACGTTTAAATTGGTCAATAATGTATTTTTATGTATTTGAGAATATTGAGGATGAAAGAAAAACACCATTCAATTATGAGATGTATTAGTAACTACATACGTATTGTTCAATATAATATTTATAAAAATAAGTCATCAATAGTTATTTAATCGTTATTAGACAATTTAAATTTAAATTTAATATTTTTAATATTATAAAAAAGTATGTTTATGTATATCGTTTGATCTCAATTTAACCGTTCAAATTTTAAAATTTATTAATTGCGAATCTCATGACCAACAATCCGAATTCAATTCAATTTGATTATACAAAATACAAATAAAATTAAAGGACCAAGTATATCAACAATCTCCCTCCACACAAAAACCAAAAACAAAAATGGGACATTCAATGTAATGCATGCTATTCAATCACTTGATGTATATGGCTAAACATTTGTCACATGAATTGAATGCATGCTATTCAATCACTTGATGTATATGGCTAAACATTTGTCACATGAATTGAAAGGTGCATATTTTTTGTCAAGAAAAAAAGTTTCTTCAATTTCTTTATACTTGTCTATAATTACTATTGTTTCTAAGGGAACCTCTCCTCCAAACAAGGCTAAAATATCAATTTTCTATTTTAGCAAATGACTCAATAAACCAATGGTTATGTTAAAGCCCACATGAAGGTTTATTAGACATAAACCAAACCTAATAAAAAAAACATAAACTAAACACACTAAAAATTGTTTGTGTCTTGTTCCAATCAATCATTCTTTGAATTAAGGTTCATCATCATAGAATCTTATCCAAAAAAAAAAATTAACAATGACAACTTTGCACAAGGTTGTTTTGATTTTCATCACATTCATGTTCCTCATAACATTCTTGTTACTTGTAGTGGATGCACAAAACAATAAAATTAGACTCAACAATGAAAACCAAAATTCAATACCATTCCCAATAATTGAAAAAGTGAAGCCTGATTTTGAAACAAATTTTAATGGAGGTTGGGAAGTGCTTTCACAAAATTCAGGTGTATCTGCCATGCAAATTAATTTAATGCCAACAAATAAAATAATTGTTTATGATGCAACCGTTTATCGTGTCTCTAGACTTAGATATCCAGAAGGGGTGCCATGTGTTACTTTTAAAGATGCCAATACACAAGAAGATAGACTTGATTGTTTTGCTCATTCAATGGAATATGATCTTGAGACAAATCAAGTTAGGCCACTCAAGGTTAGTGTCATTATATAATTGGAATATACTTTATCTTAAAATAAAATATAAGAAAAAAAATACTATTTGAAATAGTATTTGAAAAGTAAATGTTTTTAATTTAAATCAGATAAATTTACTTTTTAATAATCGTATTTATTTGTATTTTATTTTAGAGATTATATTTTTTTATCTTTAAAATTATTATTTTTTTTTAAAAATACAAGGTTAATTATAAATTTTAATTAGATTCTTAAAACTACTATTTTTTTTAAGAAAAACATATTTTTCTAGTCATGAAGACTATCATGAATGAGGTTTTTATTTCAGATTGTTGATGCCTTTTATTTTGTTTTTTTCAACTGTTTGGTAGAGTTTATTATAAAGGAAATCTATTTAGTTGTTCACACTTTGATAGAGATGAATACATTTATTTTTAATATATTTTTCTTTTCTACTTTAAAATTTATGATGATATTATCATTTGTATTTGCAATTTTAACTATTATATGATGAAACCACTTTACCTTTCTTTCTTTTTTCTTTTTCTTAGAAAATCAATTAACCTTTCTATTGTAAGAAAACTCTTTTAAAAAAATATAAATAAATTCAAAATAAATATTTTACAATTTTTTTAAAGAGAATTTAAACTTCGTTATTTGATATTATAAAATTAAAAGCTCTCTTAATACTCAACTCACACTTCATAAATTTATAAATGCTAAAAGAAAAATTGAAAAAAAAAAACATATTTTTAAGTGTTTTATCTTGTTTTTATCCACATTCTCAAATTAAAAAGGCACAAAAATGTGATGAATTGATATTGAATGAATGTTGTAATCTTTTGTAAAGGTAACTGCAGACCCATGGTGCTCATGTGGAGGGCTAACACCTGATGGCACCCTTGTAAGTTCAGGTGGTTTTGCAGATGGAACAAAAACCATTAGATACTATGGTGGACCATCTTGTAGAGATAACAATTGTGATTGGAGGGAATATAACAATTTATTGCAAGAGGAAAGATGGTATGTGTATAATTTTTTACACTTTATGTTTTCAATAATTACTATTTTATAATAATCCTAGATTTTATAATAAGTTTGTCTATTTTTTGAAAATTGATATGCAAATTGATTATTGAAATTGTAAGCGTTAATCAAATTAGTTTTTGAATTTTGTGAACTGGTAAATACAGTTTTGAAATTGTAAATATTAATCAAAATAGTTCATAAGTAAATTTTTGTTGTTAGATAAGTCAATATCGTCTTCTCGAAAATAAATTTACCCACAAAATTTTATAATCTCAGATAAATTTGTCGATAATTGTAATTGTATATGGACAACTGAGTCTGTAAAAGATTTAAATTTTGTTAAAAAATTAGTTTACGTTGTAATGACATTGATATAAAATTAACGTGAAGAAGTCAAATATTCAATTAACATGTCATGTCGTAATGTTTGATTGTTTTGCTGTTTGAATATTTAGGTATGGAACTCAAGTAATCCTTGCAAATGGAGACTTCATTGTAGTAGGAGGACGTAGGTCATTTAGCTATGAGTATCTCCCAAGACAAGAAGGCCAAAGACCTGAAAAACCCTACTTCTTTCCATTTTTATATGAAACTTCTGACATCGATGAAAATAATCTTTATCCTTTTGTTCATCTCTCAACTGATGGTAACCTCTTTATCTTCTCTAACAACCGTTCTCTTCTCCTAAGCCCTGTCACCAATAAAATAGTCCGCACTTTCCCGGTACTTCTCGGTGGTTCTCGAAACTATCCGGCCTCCGGCATGTCGGTCCTCCTCCCTATAGATCTAGGTAACGTGGAGATTAATAAGACTGATACCCCCATCAAGGCAGAGGTCATTGTTTGTGGTGGCAACAAATATGATGCTTTCTTTTATGCTGAAACTAAGAAACAATTCTCACCAGCTCTTGGAGATTGTAACAGGTAATGGAAAATAATATTCCATAATCTATACTCCATATAGAATGAAATATAATTAAAAAATTATATTTTAAAAAGTGTATCTAATTTAAAATGTAGATAAGATACATGAACATTCTAAATATATTATTTTTGTTTATATTTTATTTTTAAGTGTGTATAGAGTTACATATAATCTCCACATTTTTAATTAAGTTACTTTATAAGGAAAATAAAAAAAACTTTAATAGTTATGCACTAATAATAATAATAAAAAAAAGTTTTACATGTACATATAATTATACAATTTAATTGATATGCATGGTCGATTTAAAAAAAATTATATTATCAACACATTTTAATTATTCATAAGCATGATTTTAGAAATAATAGTAAAAGTAAAAAATCTTTAATGATATATTAGCAAACTATTTTTCATAATATTTTTTGTTTATTGGTCGATCATAATATTTTTTTAAAAATATTTATTTATATAGTATGATATAATTATAGTTGGATATATGAGCGTAAATATATATTATGTTCTAAAAATATTTGTATAAATATTAATATAAATACATTAATTTTTCAGTTATTTTTTTTACTTATATTTCAATAGTTGGTTATATATAAGTTGTTTGTACATAAGTTAGTTTTTATGTGTTGCATTGAAGATGAATGCACCAATTTATTTTTATATTATGATTAACAATTTATTTTGAATATAATTAAAACAGGATGGTAATCACAGATAAAAATCCAAAATGGGAATATGAAGAAATGCCTTCACCAAGAACAATGGGTGATTGTCTAATCCTTCCAAATGGACAACTTTTGTTCATCAATGGTGCACAAAAAGGTACAGCTGGATGGTGGGATGCTGACTCACCAAATTTAACACCAGTTTTGTATAATCCAGAAAAACCAAGGGGTCAAAGGTTTAAGGAAATGACACCTACACAAATATCAAGAATGTATCATTCAAGTTCAGCATTACTTCCTAATGGTAAAATTTGGGTAGCTGGAAGTAACACTCATGACACATATAAAGATGTTGATGAGTTTCCAACTGAGACTAGAGTTGAAGGATTTTCTCCACCTTATTTGGATAAAAATCTTGACAAGTTTAGACCACAAATTGTTGAGGAAACTTCAGCTAAAAGATTGAAGTATGGTAAAAATTTTGTTACAAAAATTACAATGCAACAAGATGGGATTAATGAGGGTTTGAGTAAAAGTGATATTAAGGTTACTATGTATTTTCCACCTTTTACAACTCATGGGTTTAGTATGAGTCAAAGGCTTTTAGTGCTCAAGATTAAGAAAATTTTAAGTGACGTTAAAGGTAGTTATGATATTAAATCAGAGGCGCCGCCGTTTGGTGAAGTTGCTCCTTCTGGTTACTATATACTTTTTGTTGTGCATCGTGGCGTGCCTAGCAAAGGAATGTGGGTGCATATCAAAGGATGACTCGCTCGGATTTTGATTATGATATGTTGCTAGGAGTGAAAAGATTATGCATTGTATAGTACGACTCAGAGTTGTTAGATGTTAGATAGAAAAATTTAGAATTTTCTTTTTCTCACTTAGATCCAACGATTCTGAAGCGTGTTCTAGAATGTAACTATTGTAGATGATTCAAACAATTTAAATTTATGGTGTTCAATCAATTCACGCGTACCGAGAGAAGTCATTGTTGTTAGTGTTTTGGGAAACTACCCAAAATATTTTCTTAGTTTTGGTTTTGTATATATGTATAAAGAAATATTTATATAGACACAAATATTTTCTTTTATTTTTATTGATGTGTATGTCCAAATACTTTAATTTGTGTTTGCATTTATATGAGACTTCCTCTTGTGTATATCTAGGTAGTTGAATTGTAGTTTTTATTTAAGTGCTTTGAAAATTTTCATTTTTTATGTACCAAAAATGGAGGGACATAATGATAGTACTATTAGTAATGTAAAAGTTAATTTGACATTCATGAATTATAGAATGATTTATACATGCAGTGAATCTAGTGTTTAAAAAACAATTACAAAAACGATCAAGTTGTAGCGTGATTGACTGTATTTTGCTATTATTCTTCTTCTTTTTTAACTAGTCATTAAATTCTCACGTCGAGTAGTGGTGTAGTGTATTTTATTTTTAATTCATTCTTTTTATTTTCATTCTTTTATTTTTTTAATTGACCACTAACTTTTCAAATGACGCATGTACAAAGTCGTAACATAAGTTTAATTTTATTCTAAAAAAAAAGATATTATTTCTATAAACTTGATATCTTTCTAACACTCTGTTTAGCTGACACGTGTCAAACTTACTAAATTATCATCTTTACTTTATTATATTTTATAGATTTTTTAGATCGGTCTAGTTCGGTCCATTCGGACTATTCTATTTATTTTATTTATTTTGCTGTTTCTTTGTGTTTTTGGTTATCTTTCTTTGCATAATTTGTTCTAGTATAAATCTCTTTACTTTAATAAAAAAAATTATCCGATGTACTTTATTTTTTGTCTCGAGAGGGACTTAGTCCACAAAATAACAAACATAAACTTATAAGAAAAAAATAGAGGATGCTCGTCCACCTCTGTGGTTTCATACTCATACCTAAATATACTATTGAAAATTAAGATTTAATAACATATTTTACTATATTTTACACTATCAAAATTATGATATAATTAAAAAAAACAAAAACAGAATAAGTATATATTAGGGACTAGACGATGGATCATCAAAAACTTATGAATAGAACAACAACTCATAACAAGTAGCAAACCACTTGAGAGTAGAATTACGTTTCGAAGTTTTGAAAGTACAAATAAGAGACTTTTGTATTGTCTTTGTTTATTTTCTCTTACTTCTTTTCGTTTTAAATATAAAAGAAATTAAGTTGTTTCGTCTTAAATATAAAAGAAATTAAATTGAGTTTATTTAATCAAAATTTTATATTAAATAAATCAATTTTTGTAAACTTAATTTTATCTTATATTTAAGATCAAATAGAATAGCAATTAAGAATAAATCGAGTAAGATTGTATATACATTTAAAACTATAAGATAAATGAGTTGCTTTGGAAGAGTGATATAAATATTAAAGTTGAAGTAATAAAGAGATTATAGGTTTAATCATTTGTAAACATAACACATCAATTAGTAATATTTTTTTTTTTGAGTTAAATAAGTTTATGGACCTATAAATATATCATATTTCGTTTTTAGTTCAAATAAAAAATTAAAATTAAAAAATAGTTCTTGCTTTTAAATTAATTTATATGTATTGTCTAAATTTTTAAATAACTTTTTGTAAATATATTTACAATATTATAAAAATCTCTTCTACTAAAATTTAATTTTTTTTAACTATATTGTATTACAAAGTGTTTTTATTTTGTTTAAAGAAATGTATAAACAAAAAAAGTAAACACTACATCATATACATACTATGTATGTTTTCACTTCTTCCAATAACACAGCTCATATATTATATGAGTATATTGTAGCAACATGGTCGTGTTGAAAAGAGAGAATTTGTTTTCCATAATCAAGTGTGCACGTTGATGTAAGAATTTTCATTTTTTCTAACTCAACCAAACAACACTCAAAGATGGATTGATATATAGAACTAGACACTAGTCCTTAGCACGACATTCTCTCTCTCCGCGTTCTAACCATGCATCTCTTTCATAATAAAATCATACAAATAATTTATTATTGATGTATTAGATAGTTGAAAAAATTGCATTAGGAGTATTTGAAATTTAAACTCTTAATTTCAACCTTCAAAGTTTAGTATTTTTGGTTTATTTTGCAATTTATATATATTAAAAAATATAGTGTAATTGATGTATTTTTTTTTTTATGCAAATATTCATTTTATATATAGATTTCCTAAAAGAGTTACATATGTTATAGTTTCTTATAAAATTATGGTTTTCAAGTTTATTCCCCTTATAAAAAATTTGCTCATATTTTGGTCTCTCCTTTTTCTAAACAAAGGTGCTAAAATGAATATTTTATAGGAATTAAAAATATGATAAATTTTTTGATTCTTTTATCTCTCAAGACACTTAATAGTATTAATTAAGAATATATTTAAAAAATATAGTAATTCAAAAAAAGATTTATATTTACTTATTTATTTTTAATAAAACTTATAATTAGGGAGAAATATAGTATATTATACATAAAGGAAAATAATATCTCTTTCAAAATTTAAATACTTTTATGAGTTATTTCTATGCACTGTTAGTGTAAAAAAAAAATTTAAATTCGACAAATCATTATAAATTTATAAATATTAATGAAAAAAAATAAATATTATTAATAATCTAAAGATTATAATTGATTATCAATGTAAAAATTCTACAATATATATAAATTAAATTCTATTTTTATTCCCACATTTATTTCAATAGTTGTGTGCCCAATGTCATGAGCCATTATGATAGAGTTGACATAAACATTTTTGGCTCTCCCTTTCAAATAATAATACTTTCAGAATGTCAAATTATATGAAAATGTCTTCATACTTGACAACCAATTAATTAAATTTATAAATATTGAACGCGTTCTTCACATTAGTCCTATATAAAGACATTAAGAACCATAAGAAAAAACATCCAATTGCAAGTTTTCAATAGAAAATCAAATTCACATAAGAAGAAATTATAATCAAGAGAGTTTATAACATGACAATTTTTGAAAAATTGTTTATTTTTTTCTTCTTTGCTATTGTATCCAGCATTGTTCTAGTGGATGCCACTTTTAGCAAAAGCATGAACATAACATGGGGTACTCAACATGCATTACTTCAGGGTGATGATCTTCAACTTGTGTTGGATAAAACCTCAGGTAAAATTTTAATTTTTTACTTATGACTTGCATCAAATTTAATTTATATTTTATGTTTGTCTTTGGTTATAGAAAAAACTTTGTGTTAATTTTATGATAAAGAAATTAAGTTTTAGTTGCAAGTCTTTTTAATAATTTTTAAGTGAATCTCAATATAAATGAAAGATTATTTTTATTATATAATTATATAATAATCAAAATATAGTATTAACATTACATTTGTTCGAGTGAAATTGGACTCTAATCCCTTAAACGTCTCGGATCCTTAAGTGTCTCGGGTTTGAGCCACATAGATGAAAAAAATGTAATTGAAAGGAGAGAAGTGGTTGGTCAGATTCCTCGACACATATTAATAATCAACAAATTCAACTCTCTTTTTATTTTTTATTTTCTTTAGTAAGGCTTGTGTCCTTAAAAAAAAATTATTTATTTTAAATAAATTTTTAACTTAAAATAAAGCCTAGATAAACCGATTAATTAAGTTAATCATTGATCTGTTGATGCGGTAGTTTTAGACAAGATTTATAACAAATCTAAAAAATGTGCTAATTAACTATATACAAGAACATAATAATTAAGTAAATAAATTCCTATGGTGTATCAAATTAACAAGTAATATCTTTTAATTGCATTTGAATTTCAGGATCTGCAGCTGAAACAAAGGTACCATTTTTATTTGGAACCATTGAATCAAGAATCAAATTGGTGCCTGGTAACTCTGCTGGAACAGTTACAGCCTACTATGTAAGTTCAACAAAAATGTAAAATTGAATCATTAATTTTTTTTTTCTATTAAAACATCATTAATTTATATTATAAAAAAAAAAGTGAAAATGAGATTTTACATAATATAAAAAATAGTTTTTCGTCAGACTTTACTTATCTTTCAGCGAAACTTTATTTTACCATAATCTTTCTCCTGATGATATTTTACATAAAGTAAAAAATAATTTTATCAAAAATTGTGCAGCTATCATCCACAGGAAACCAACATGATGAGATAGATTTTGAGTTCTTAGGAAACATTACAGGACAACCATACATTGTTCATACAAACATATACACACAAGGAAATGGAAGTAGGGAGCAACAATTTTACCTTTGGTTTGACCCAACTGCTAATTTTCACAACTATAGTATCCATTGGAATCCCACTGAAATTGTGTAAGTTGATAAAATACTTTACTATGCTTAGCACAAAAAGTTAATTATTCATTTACTTTAATTTTAATATACATTATTTATTTATTTATTTTGTAACTTACCGTGATTAGGGTTTGTGACAAATCAATGAATTTATTTGGGTATTTCCAAAATTTCGGTCATTTAGATATATTATAAGTCTAATTTTTGATTTAGTTAACTGAGTAGGATTTTTTTAGTTCTCAACTCCTCGATTTTGATATCTCTACTATGATAAATATTTTTTACATAGTCAATTAATCATGATTTGGTCTTATAAATATTCATTTTAGTCCTTACGTGAAAGGACTAAAATTAAATATTTCACATAATACAATGATCAATTTTTATATCAATAAATTTTGTAAAGATTAAAACAAAAAATTAATGACCAAAAGAAAAAATATATTTTTGTAGAGATTAATTCTTTTGATAGAAACTAAACTCAAAATTTGATATATTTATAATGATTAAAAGTATATTTAAATTTAAAATTAGATGCACATGTAAAACTGTTTTTACCTTATTAATGTATTGTTACACCTTTCTAATTTCACATATTTGTTACCATAGGTGGTATATTGATAGCATACCAATTAGGGTATTCAGAAACTATGAAAATGAGGGCATTGCATACCCAAACAAGCAAGGAATGAAGGTTTATACAAGTTTATGGAATGCAGATGATTGGGCCACTAGAGGTGGACTTGTTAAAACAAATTGGAGTGGTGCACCATTTGTAGCCAAATTTAATCGTTTTAGGGCAAGAGCATGTACATGGAATGGGGCAGTGAGTATTAACCAATGTGCTTCTAATACATCTACAAATTGGTGGACTTCTCCAACTTACAAGAAATTGGGTTTTGCTAAATTGGGCCAATTGAATTGGGTTAGAAATAATTATAAGATCTATGATTATTGTCTTGATACAAAAAGATTCAATGGACAATTGCCTTCGGAATGTTCCAAGGCACAATTCTAAACATGAAAATGAATGACTAGTTAGTTTTTGGTCAGATTTGACTTATTTTGTTGTTGAATTTTTGATTGTCAGATAGTTTTTCTTGAAAATCGAAAGGTTAAGACAACAAAAATGACAAGCTAGTTGAAACGATGCTTTTGTCTTTTTTATTTTTTTTTTCTTTCAATTTGTTTGATGTTTTAAAATTTGTGATTTGATTTGATTTTTGTTCACTAAGAAATGAATAATAACATATATTGATTTGTTTGTCTATTGTAATATTGAGTAATATCGTTGTTGTTTTAATGAAATCTTATTTACTAGATAAACAATAAGTTTCTTTTACATATAGAAACACTATATTTAAAGTAAAATACACCATTTATTTTTTATCTGAAACTTTTTTTTTTTTAATCTTTTTTCTTTGGAAATTTTGTCACTTATATTTTCACAAATGTTAACAACTTAAAATAGTTGGCTAACACATTATCACTGACTTGATAATCAACAATTTCTTCTTCTGGTTGTGAGACCTTTAGTTCCAAAGTATAAAATAATTGAAAGGTGTTGAGACAAAATCTCTCTCAATTGGTTTTAATGATAACAAAATTTATTAAAGATTATGATTATGCTTAATGACTAATCTGTGCTTTTGAGTGTTTTATATAAGTAAACAGGTTATCGTTCATTAAGGAAAAAGAAGAAAAAATTCTGAGTTAAATGCTAAGTATGAAAGTGCCGAGGATGGCCTCACGAGTTGGAAAAAACTGCAGCTATGCATCCTCACGGTTTTGAAGTTTTTAAACAAGGGCATAAAAGTATTAAAGAATGAATTATTTGAATTCATTCAACAAGGGCAGAATAGTATTAAAGAATGAATTATTTGATTCATTCAATAAAGGCAAAATACTATTAAAAATTGTTTAAAGAAAGGCCTTTGAAGAAAAGTTGAAAGAGAGAGGTACAAGGAATGATGATAGCATGTGTCCATAGTCAATATCTCGAAAAGCCTTCCAAGACATCATGAAAGCAACTTTTCATAATAGGCAAAAAGGCTATATGTACCATTATGTGATTAAATAAGATTATAAAGTCAATCTTCAAAAAGGCAACAACAAACAAGCCTTATATATTTGATCACATGTCGTATAGCAAGGAAAGAAGAAAGGAGGCATCACGTGAAGCCTTCATAAAGCCTTAAAGAAA
>NC_021167.2:27730870-27743630 GCF_000331145.2 Cicer arietinum
ATTTCACAAATGAATTTTCCAACGGTCAAAAAAGGCTTGGCTCATGAAATGAAGATCACAAGAACTCTATAAATTGCAGCAAGTTGATCTTCATCAACAACACAACACATTGCATTAAAAAAGATCATTGATCTTAAAGCTTTCAAGAAGCAACACTTTATATCTTCATACTTTCTACAAATCCTACATTAGATCTTTGTTTATCTTTTGAGAAAGTATTTAGAATCAATCACTCTCTTATCACACTGTAATTTCCAAGTGGGGTACACTGGAAAATATTTGAAATCTGATTGTAAGCTTGGTGAAGCTTGATAATACACAGTTTGTAATCATCCTCGGGTTGAGGATCGATCTGTTGAAAGTTAGTGAAATCTCACAAGGGTGTGAGGACTGGATGTAGCCATCTTTGGGTGAACCAGTATAAAAACAGTGTGTGTCAATCTTCTTTTGCTTCTTAACTCTTTAACGCGTTTCAAATTTGAAAGTTTTCAAAACCCATCCTCGGGCTTGCCATCCTCAGCAAGAGGATAGCTTTTAAAACACTTGAAAACTATTTTTAAACAGCAAAATCCCTATTCAACCCCCCTTCTAGTGATATTTAGCTACATCAAAAGGCAACGTGAACTTTTGGTTAAAAAAAAAGTAAAAAAATATATTTATATAATGAAATATTCTTACCAAAATTTAAAATCACAATAAATGATGTTATCTTATCACGGGATAGGGCACTCCTGAACCCTTATAAAAAAACACTTGTATTTGTAGATTGATGAAATTTTAGTTATCAAGAAATTTAGTCTTTGTTAAAATTATTCCTATAACTTTATCACGTTATTTATTTTGAGTTGATTTATTTAGCCTCTAATTGACACCAATTTTAATGATTATATTAAATCTTGTATATTTTACTGATTTTTGTTTTTGGAAAAGTTATATTTTATTGACAAATTTCCTAAATCCAACAAAATCAAAAACTAAATAGGCAATTCACTGTATTTATTAAAAACATAAATTCATTATACAATTTTGGCTTGTAATAGTTATTTAAATAAATATATTTTGCAAATTGATGATTCACTTATTTATTTTATGAATCTTATTATTGATAAAAAAAATTACTTATTAAACAAATATTTAATTTAGATATTTATGAAATATTTTAGCGACAATCCAAAATTTTTTAGAGAGATATACAATCTCAGTATAAAATTATTTTGCACTGGAATCTAACAAAAATCTATAATTATGTCACATTACCCCACTTTGTAAGATTTTTTTAAAATTTAAATTATGATAAACTAACAAATTTTTTTGGGACAAAAAAAAGTGACGTTTTAATATTTTAGTTATATTTGTATAAGTTTTATTTTAAAAATCGTTTTATTAAAAAATATTTTTTTATGCTAAAATTAGAAAATATATTGACTTACTTTTTAGAAAATTGTTTTTAATAGAAGATAGAAATACAAAATAGTTTTTCCAATTTTAAATAAACACAAAATAACTTTGCTTTTACTAAAAAAAACTCTAAAGAGATAACCACCGATTAATTATATATACATATATATCCAAATACTAAAAAAATCATTTTTATTAAATAAAAATAGAATTTTTTATGTGTCAGTAATTTTGTGTCAACTTTTTTCAAAAGTAAGTTTTAGTTAATTGTGATTTTCATACTTATAATGAAAAGGTAATTTGACTAATTTTTGAAGAAAATAATTTTAACATAAAAAAGAGAAATACAAAATCTTTTTTTATATATTTCTTTAAACAAATATAAAATAATTTTTTTTGTACAGAACATAAATTATCTTCTAATTTTATTAAAAAATCTCTAAAAAGATAATATTTAAATTATTAATTATAATAAAACCATTTTTATTTTAAAGGAGAAAATTTGATATAATAACCAATACACTAATATTTTCTTAAAAAAATATACATCAAACTTTTTAGTGTGGTTTAAATTAAAAAGGAAAATTTGCATTGATCACCTTTAAATTATCATAGCTACACTTTATTTAATTAAAAAAAAACATTCACTTTTTTTATATTTATTAAAAAAATTGTCAAACTTTTTTATTTATTATGTTTATATTTTTTTTTGTCACACAACTAGTTGATAAGACTATCCATTTAACATTTACAATTTGTTTATATAAAAAAAAAAAATAGAGATGTTAGTGTCACCGATAATATAGAGATGATTAATTACATCCATAAAGAATACAATCTACATGAATCTTTACTGAATTTAAAAATATTTTTAACACACTATCACTAACTTGATACATAAAGAATATAAGATTTGTCTTAAAAACTCCGATTTTAAATTCTCTCATAAATAGTTGTTGACCGTTCTAATGATTTTGATTGTAAGTTGTCTAATAAATGGGGTTGGCACACAGTTGTATTAAATAAAAAATAATAATTTATTTAAGTAAATATAAAATTTATTTAGACTTCTTAGTCATGAATTCAATTAAATTTAAGAGAAAAATAATAATTTATTTAATAAAATATAAAATTTATGTAGGAATTAAAGAAACAATTCATTTCATCGATTCATTGAAAATAATGGTTCTTCAAACTTCAAACACTATTTTATCAAATTTAAAAACTACTATACTATACATTTTATATTCTAAATTTATTATTAAATATCACGCAAATTCAAATGATTCATGAAAGATTAATGAAGATTAACATGCAAATTCAAAGATAAAAGATACTCATAGTTTTTATGTGTATCGTAAGTTTTTGTTTGTAACGGGAAAATTATTTTTCTTTAGTATTTTGTGAGTAGTACTAAAATGAAAGATATTTTGCCACTTGATACAGCAAAATTTATATGAATTATAAATGTCATGTATTTCATATAAATAACATAGGTTGAATAATAAAAATAAAAATTTATTTTTAAGTTTCTTACTCATCTTTACATTTACTAATTTACTTATTTTATATATGTCCATGTCCATTATTTTAAAAATTCTTATTTCATCTAATCTAATTATTTAAATTTTTTTAATAATTATTGTTTTTATTTGTTTAAAATTAAAAGTATTGTTTTATAATAAGTTTTTTGAAAAGAGAAAATATTTTTTTGTAGAATTCAAAAAATAAGGCATGGTATTGGAGTTATACTTTTCATCAATAACATGAGCGCATAAGTTTTTAAATTAAGTTATAATTAGATTTTTTTTTTATTGTAAATTATTTTTTTAAAGTCAACTTATTTTTTTAATGTCAATAAAATTTATGAAATTTGAAATATATATATATATATAAACTAATATAACAATTTATTTATTAAAATCGTTGTTTCCGTGCGAAGCACGGGCTACAAACTAGTATCGAGTAATATGGTTGTTTTAATATAATCTTATTTATTAGATAAACAATAAGTTTCTTTTATATATAGAAACATATATTTAAAGTAAAATACACTATTTATTTTTTATCAAAAACTTTTTTTTTTAATCTTTTCTCTTTGGAAATTTTGTCACTTATATTTTCACAAATGTTAACAACTTAAAATAGTTGGCTAACACACTATCACTAACTTGATAATCAACAATTGGACCTTTAGTTTCATATTCTTCCCCCAAAATATAAAATAATTGAAGGGTGAATTTTGGTAAAAAAAAAAAAAGGTCAAAAAATATATTTATACGATGAAATATTCTTACCAAAATTTAAAATCACAATAATGTTATCTTATGACATGATAGGGCACTCTGAACCTTATAAAAAACACTTGTATATTTTACCGACTTTTGTTTTTGGAAAAGTTGTATATTCTAATGACAAATTTCCTAAATCCAACAAAATCAAAAACTAAATAGGCAATTCATTGTATTTATTAAAAACATAAATTCATTATACAATTTGGCTTGTAATAGTTATTTAAATAAATATATTTTGCAAATTGATGATTCACTTATTTATTTTATGAATCTTATTATTAATAAAAAAATATTATTTATTAAACAAATATTTAATTTAGATATTTATGAAATATTTTAGCGACGATCTAAATTTTTTAGAATTTAGAGATATACAATCTCAGTATAAAATTATTTTGCAGTGGAATCTAACAAAAATCTATAATTATAATGAAAAGGTAATTTGACTAATTTTTGAAGAAAATAATTTTAACATAAAAAAGAGAAATACAAAATCTTTTTTTATATATTTCTTTAAACAAATATAAAATAATTTTTTTTATACAGAACATAAATTATCTTCTAATTTTATTAAAAAATCTCTAAAAATATAATATTTAAATTATATATTATAATAAAATCATTTTTATTTTAACATATAATGAAGGAGAAAATTTGATATAATAACCGATATACTAATATTCTCTTAAAAAAATATGCATCAAAATGTAAAAGTTTTATAAACACCTATATTTCTTACACCTATTATCTAAATCTCTTAAAAATTATGGTTAATCAGTATTCAAATCAATCATATTTTTTATTGTGATTTAAATTATAAAGAAAAATTTGCATTGATCACCTTTAAATTATCATAGCTACACTTTATTTAATTTTAAAAAAAAATCACCTTTTATATTTAATAAAAAAAATTATCAAACTTTTTTTTTCTTATATTTATATTTTTTTTTGTCACACAACTAGTTGATAGGATTATATATTTAATATTTACAGTTTATTTATAAAAAAAATATAAAGATGTAAGTGTCACCGATAACATAGAGATGATTAATTACATCCATAAAGAATACAAAAAGTGGATCTACATGAATATTTACTGAATTTAAAAATATTTTTAACAAAAAAATCTTAAATTTAATGATTTAATAAAATAAATGCGAAGGATAAAGAGACAAAAGTAGTCACCTCTCGTGTTGAATTCATTCATTCATTCTTAGTTCATCGTTTTCCATTGCGGTGGCTACCACCGTCTATTACCTACGTCGGCGTTTCTCTCTCTGTGTATCTATATATCTATTCAACTCATATAGCACATACATATATATATATAAATAGGGTTCTCTCGTGTCGCTAAGCGAGTGATATCAAATTATTCAGAAGAATATTTATGGATCGCATCATCGGCGAAAAATTCAAGTTAGGTCGTAAGATCGGTAGCGGATCCTTCGGTGAAATCTACCTCGGTCTCTCTCTCTCTCGCTCTATAATTATTCAACTCGATTATTTTATTATTATTATTATTATTGCTTTATATTTTCGTGCTCTGAAAATTTTCGATTCAATTCGATTTTGCAGCAACTCATATTGATACCTTTGAGATCGTCGCCGTCAAGATCGTATGCTTCTTCTTCCAACTTCTTTTAAAAAAAAAATTGATGAACGAATTGAATTCGTTTTTTAATTTTGTTATTGTTTGTTGATTTTTGTGATTGTAGGAGACTGGTAAAACGAAGCATCCGCAATTGCTTTATGAAGCTAAGCTCTATAATATTCTTCAAGGAGGAAGTATGATTTTATTTTATTTTTATTTTTTCGTTTTTGTTGTTTATATTGAAATTAGAGTGATGAGAAGTTTTAATTTGATTTTTGAAGGAGGAATTATTAAAATTAGAGAATTGAAAAGTGTCAATTTGATGCTGCAACGACTCAATTGTTGGTCAACTCAGTCTTTTTTGTACTTCATATTTGGTTTTGAGAAAATGAAAAGTGTCAAATTTGGTCCTCCAATATCTCATTTGTCGGTCAAATTAGTGTTATTAAGGATATTTTAGTTTCCGTCAAGTACTGGTTTGACCAACATTTGAGATTTTAGAGGACCGAATCAGCATTTTTCATTTCTTTGGAGTCAAATAAGTCTGTGTTTTTTCTTAAGGACTGGTTAGAGTATTTACTATGACGATAATAAAAACTTTGAGCAATATGTTTACTCTCTTTCTAGCTCTTGTTATTGTTATTGAGAGTGAGTGAATTGATACTGTTATGATGTTGAGTTTTGAATTGAAAATGTTGATTTTTGTTTAATGCAGGTGGCATCCCAAGCATAAGATGGAGTGGTGTAGACGGGGAAGACAACGTGCTTGTTATGGATTTGCTGGGGCCTAGTCTCGAGGATCTTTTTGTTTATTGTGGAAGAAAGTTCTCCCTCAAAACTGTCTTGATGTTGGCTGATCAAATGGTAAACACCATAACTTTTGTTGGACATGATTTTTTATGGTTTTAGCAGAACAGAAAGCTACAACCGTTCCCTTTTGGCCCTTTTAATTACGGCTTTCTTAGCCTTTTGATGTTTTTTAGTTAGATATGTCATTGGTGCCACTGAGTTATATATCTTGCTGTGTGGTTATGATGCCAAGTGAGGGAAACGTGCATTTATGAAGGTAACATGTTTTTTTGGGGTGCAGATGACCAGAATAGAATATGTGCATTCTAAAGGATTCCTACATAGGGATATAAAACCGGATAACTTTCTCATGGGACTTGGTCGGAAGGCAAACCTGGTGAGTATCCTGTTTCTATGACTGATCCTATCATTCCTCCAACTATTTGTTGCATTGAATTGAAGAGCTGTACATGTCTGATCGTGCTGTACATGTCTGATCGTGCTGTACATGTCAGGTTTACGTAATTGATTTTGGGCTTGCAAAACGGTATCGGGACTCTACAACCAATCGCCACATCCCCTACAGGTTTATAACTTTTTCCTCTCTTTTTTTTTTTCTGGGTTTGATGTTTGTTAAAAATTTCTTCTGATTTTGAATCATTATTATATTCCCACCAGTTTTGTAATCAGTTTAAATGACTTTATATTTTTGGTGTAGATTTCTTTCCTTTACCTTTTATATTTTTGAAATACACAAAATTAATACTTAATGAATTGTACCACACAGGGAGAACAAAAACTTAACAGGGACTGCACGGTATGCAAGCTGCAATACTCATCTTGGCATTGGTAAGTCTGAAAAAATTATTTGCCTTTCACATCAAACAAAATAGAATTATTTTCTTCATGTTTATTGTCTATTTCATTTGTAGAGCAAAGCCGGCGGGATGATTTGGAGTCACTGGGGTATGTGCTTCTGTATTTCCTCAGAGGAAGGTATGGCATTCTTATCTAGCTATTTTGCTTGCAGAAGCATTATTTGCATTTACATATTGAGAGCAACATAATTGTATGTTCTGACTTTAAAGTTTCTAATATGTGTGTATAGCCTTCCATGGCAAAACCTAAAGGCTGCGACAAAGAAGCAAAAGTATGATAAGATATGCGAAAAGAAAGTATCAACTCCTATTGAGGTAGGCATTTGCACATTTATCTATTCTGAAGAGTTTTTATCAAATTATCACAATCTTATTTGTCTCTTGTTTTCTCTAGGTGTTATGCAAATCTCATCCGGTAGAGTTTGCTTCGTACTTCCATTACTGCCACTCTCTAACCTTTGATCAGCGGCCTGACTATGGATTCTTGAGGCGCCTATTTCGAGAGTTATTTGCTCGGGAAGGTAATTATAAATATTCATTCCATGAGTTTTATGTTCTACACATTTATACGTTTAGTCTTTAGTGTTGTGCAACACTAGCCATGTCCAAAGCCCAAATCATAAGCCAACGAAGGTTGGTACAATTGGCAAGGATTCGGCTCATATTCCACAAGGACGTCGGTCCTAATTCTTCTGTCAATGTGAAGTCTCCGGCGGTGGGTAGTATGTAAATACTTCTATACCTCTCTAACACTTGGGGCTTTCTCAGGACCAAACTCACCTAAATGTTATTTTATAAAAAAAGCCCAAATCATAAATAAATAAATAAAAAACTGATGTTAAATGGGCGTTTTGTTTTTATTAACATCCACGTTCCTCCATTATGCAAAATTCATATTCCGTTGTCGTAAAGATAAGCCATCTTTGTCTTTGTTTTCGTCTCTATGCTTAAACGTAAGTTACGTAACTTCCTCACTCATTTCTCCCTATGACAGGTTATACATTTGATTATGTATTTGATTGGACAATTTTAAAGTACCAGCAATCACTAAAGAGTAGAGTCCAGCCTCACATATCCGTAAGTATAATTTCTATATGTGTGTGTAGATTGGGGTCTGACTCCGTGCATGCATCTGAAAATATTAATTTTTGTCATATTGCAGCCGGTTCCTCTAGCGAGCAACGATCGAGCGATGCCCATGGATGTGGATAACCAGCAAGGTTTGTGCTTCTTGAACCATATCTTGTGGTTCCGTATAAGAAAATGTCTTGTTCACTTACTAATTGACAATGATTATTGCGTATTCAGGGGCTGTCTCAACAGAACAAATTAAATCAGGCCATACTACTAGTTCTGGTGTTAAATTTCAGTTTAAGTCACCTGTTGGTAAAAATTTGGGTTCTGAAAATCCTCTTGGCAAGAATGTAAGTCGCCTTACTTGGAGTAAAAAGTTTTCATTGCTTGCTATTGACTTATGTGCAACACTGAGTCACAGTTATTTAGTTGCACACCATTATGTTTCATATTTATGAAATAGATTAAGTAATGAACAATATTTAATCTATTTATTGTTTTTGTAGATTTTTGGTGAAGCAACTATCCCTTCTACTTCGTACGCTTTTGAAGCATCAAGAAGGAACTCTTTGAAGCCCGCGGTGTCCACTGAAGCTGCAAACCATAGACATGGGCAAGGGAGCAGTAAAATTGGTCCTTCAAGTAGTCGGATTTCATCTGTGCTGCACATAAGTTCTGCTAAATGAATGCCCAATATGGTAATTTTCCGGTTATTATTGTGTGTGTATTGCATTGAGTACTGTTGTCTATATCTATGGCCCATTTCTATCATTGACCATTGTTTATATTGTTCTATTTTTCCAGGTGTTAATCTGATCAAGAAGATTCCCTGCATATTCATGGGGTATTGCTTGCATGTAATCTACCAAAGGAGACAACAAATGTGCTACAAGGTTGATAAATTTCATAGCTCATCTTTTTGAGGCCAGTTTATGTTTCTCATTCCCCCTAAGGTGACTGCAAATGATTGTTTGGTATAAAATACAGATTGTCCAGGCTTGGCTTCTTCGCTGTAGATAGATTTCAAATATGGCACACAACAATCTTGTGTATCTATGTTTTAATGTAAAGTTAATGTGTGACGTGGCAGCATTTGCCTCTTTTGCCACTTATGATTTGTGCCATATAATAAGTGGTGACATAGTTTGGTTTAAATTGATTGATAATATTACAAATTGCAGGTGTGTTTTCAATTGCTTCTGTTAAGATACATTTGATCTCAGTTTAGCCTTTTTGTTGTTTATTTAATTTTATCCCGGTATTTTATTTTTACTGCCTACGTATGATATAATGCACTTGTAGTTAGTTATCTTGTCTATGTATCATGTCATGAAGCATTCCATAAATGAAATGGTAAGCTGCAATTCTTGACGGTGACCTTGTTTCAGAATGCATAGCTATACCGAATCAAAGGCAAAAGCTATGGAAGAATGACTCCCAAAAGTAACAGTTTCCTCACATACATCAAAGGTAGTTTTGATGGTATCTTTTCAACACTTCCAAACATTCGATTGTGTTGTTGTATGTAGTCTATGTCACTATGGGTACCGCATCATATATTATTAACTTTTGGTATAAATCTTTTCATTCAAGGAAGAAATCGGAATGTCATGTCAATTTTGAGTTTTATATAATGACACGTAGTTGGAACAACAAAACTTATGTTTTAAATTGTCATATTGATTTATTTGTTTTTTTCATTTTTTGTTTAATTTTTTGTGTGGACCATGATTTTCAAACATTTCTTGATTTGTAGGTAGCTCGAATTTGACCATCAACCGGATTAATTTGTATTGTCATTCTTGGGATGAATGAGTTCAATTCAATTTATTCAAGGTTTGGACAAACTGCATAATATATTTGATGTTCCCATGTAAAACTAATTGCAAATAAGCGATACATTATGGCTTTACATTTTTTTCTTCTTTTGCAGGTACTCTTTAAAACTAAATTGGCCAAAGGATGAATGAAAAATATGGATAATTGGCATTTATATGAATGCCACAATTTTTTTTCTTTTTGCATTATTCTTTTTTTAAAATATTGGCTGAAAGATTAAATATGTAAAATAACTGATATTTTTGCCTTTAACATATCTAGTTTGTAAAAATTGTTTTTGATATCAATGTTTCATTGGCTAATAATACCTTTTGAAAATATATAGTTTTTAATGAATATTATTTTATTAAATATAAATCATTTATTAATTAAAAAATAAATTCAATATGAGTATCTATAATAGGAACTCTGTAACAACGATATTAATAAAATAGTTATAACAACTCAAAAATAAAGGCATAATCAATTAATTTATATCAAACTAACATCTCCTTCAAGATGGAGAATGTATGTTAAGAATTCTCAACTTGTTAAGAATTGAATTGAATGCTTTAGGTTCTAGTGACTTAGTAAAAAAATCTGTCAGCATATCCGATGAAGAGATGCGTAAAAGTTTGAACAATCCAATTTGCAGTTTGTCTCGAACAATGTGACAATTAATTTTTATATGTTTTGTTCTCTCATGGAATATTGAATTTGATGTAATATTTTTGGTTGATTGATTATCACAATAAAGAGTTATAGGGACAAAAAAATTCATGTTTAATTCTTGCAAAAACCATCGAATTTTACAAGTTGTTGACGTTAATGCTCTATACTCTGTTTCTAAAGTTGAACGAGATGCAAAGCTTTGTTTCTTAGACCTCCACAAAATCAATGATGATCCAAGTACGAAATCCTGTTACAAACCTTCTCATTTCTGGACAGGTTGTCCAATCAAAATCGTTAAACGTTCATAGTTAAAGTATCAATGCTGATGAGTAAAACAATCCTTGGACTTGTGCAGTTTTTATGTACTTGAGGATCCTCATGGCTGCCATGTAATAGTCTTCAGTCGGTGATTGCATAAATTGGCTAAGTTGCTACACGGAGAAAGTGATATCAGGTCATGTGTTGGTCAAGTAGATAAGATGTCCAAATAATTCTTCTAAAAGAGGTTGGATCATGATGTTGTGCCTTTAAGTTGTATAGAAATTTGCAGTCCTTGATCATAGGTGTATTGCAAAGTTTAGTGCTTAATAATCCAACGTCTGACAAGATGTTGAGAGCATATTTACGTTGACATATGTGGATACCCTCCTTTGAATGAGAGATCTTCGATCCAAGAAAAAATCTTAAGTCTCCAAGGTCTCTAATCTGAAAAGAATAAATAAAAAAGTTTTAATCATATCGATCTCCAATTTAGAATTGTGCAATAATAATATCACCCACGTAAACCAACAAAGCAGTAAAAGAATTTAATTTCTTGAGAATGAATAAGTAATAATCATGTTTTGAATGATGAAAATCAAATGATATCAAAGCAAAAGACAGTTTGGCAAACTATTGTCGACTCGTTTGTTTTAAACCATATAAATATTTTTTTAAACGACAAACCATTATGACTTATATAACTAAGAGGAAGTTTCATATAAACTTCCTCATGAAGGTTACCGTGAAGAAAGCGTTATTAACATCTAACTGTTTTAAAAATCAATTATTAGTGGTAGCCAAAGCAAGAAGTAATCTAACAGTAATTAATTTTGCCACAAGAGAAAAGGCGTCTAGAAAATCAACACCTTCTAATTGAGTGAAACATTTGGCAATAAGTCTAGCCTTTTGTGTCTTTCAATAGTACCATCAGCCCTATGTTTAATCTTATATACCCACCTATATCCTATGACATGTCGATCTTTAGACATATCAACCAATTTTCAAGTGTTAGTAGATTTTAAAGATGTAATTTCATGTTTCATAGCAATGACTCAATCCTTAGATTTAATGGTTTCATGATAAGTTTGGGGTTCAACCGCACTAGTCATGGCATGCATGTATTTTAAATGTGTAGAAGAAAAAGATTTATAAAACAAAACAAAAGATAAAGAATATAAAATAGAATCGGTTGTAGAGTTAGTAGCAGTAACTGAAGTGTTTAAAAGTTTGTAGTGAAAGTCTTGAACGTAGACATGAGGTTTTTTTGATCTTGTTGATTTGCAAATACTAAGGTGGTATAAAAGGTTCTTTATGTACATAACTATTTTCATCACAAGTAGACATGACATTAATATCATTTAAATTAGAACGACTAAATTCACCATTGACATAATCAAGTTCTATAGGTTCAAGAAGGAAATTAAAAGTGGCAAAATCACCGCAAGAGGACAAATCACTTATAGAAGAATCATTACTAGATAAGTATGAAAAAAAACATTTTCATGAAAAATAACATGTCTAGAAACTAGAATTTCCCTAATATGTAAAGCATAACTGTAACACCCCGTTTTTCAAAGCGAGGGTATATTTTTTTTTCAAAAGTAATTAAAAACAAACAAAGAATTAAATCAGGAAATGCCTTTGGATAAATAATTGAGTCATTATAATTTACAAGCAGCGGAAAATTTTCTCCGATTATAAATCCAAACCATTTACACAACAACAAATGGTACATGGAACCCATTCAAATAAGATGTCAAACTGACAATATTAGTATAAGTACAGTTTTCTAAACTAAGAAAAATACTCCAATCCAAAAAGAAGGACACCTAGTCCCTATACATCATCCTAATCTGATCATCCTACCAAAAAACTATACACCCTGAGTATCTCCACGCGCCCCGTGAGATCCTCCTAATGTAACTGCAGTCAAGCGTTCCCATCTCCATTCCCGTCCGTAGGGTACGAACCGGTAGGACCGTCCT
>NC_021167.2:27745018-27751478 GCF_000331145.2 Cicer arietinum
AGACAGACATATTAAGAGATTCCCCATTCTTAATACTCATTTACTGAAACGATTTTCAAAAACGATAGTTAAGTAACCGAGACATTAAGAGATTCCCCATTCTTAATACTCATTTACTGAAACGATTTTCAAAAACGATAGTTAAGTAACCGAGACATTAAGAGATTCCCCATTCTCAACGCCCAGTTAACTTAAACATTTTCCTCAAACGCACATTAAGTAAACCGAGGTATTAAAAGATTCCCCATTTTTAATACTCGTTTAACTCTAATGGTTTTCAAATTCCACAGAAACAAACTCAAACATACTCTCACATTCAAACCATAATTCACAACAAACACACCAATTAACAAACATCAAGTATGGACACGCCAAATACAACGAACACAATTCAACACAACATGACACCCAAATGCATCAGACTTCATTTACTCATAGTCATACACAATGACTTCAAATTCATTTACCACGAAACATTCATCAATATAAACAAAACCTAACTCTAAGGTTTTACCCGTAACGCATTAGATTCGTTTTTCCCCAAATCGATACATTAAACCCTAACAAATTTCTTCCCACACAACCACAGATAAGTCCCTAATGCAAACTAGAAGTTCGGAAGGAGCCCTTACCTAAACGTTAGCTTCAATGTGGTTTTCCGGTACCGCGAGTAAAGCCGGTAAAATATTCGCTCGCAACGTCGCCTCCAAATTGGTCCCCTAGCATCGTGGCGTGGTAGTGAGCAACTTTCCCTTCTAACTCTTCGCGAAATGAAGCTTGGATCTAGAAGAAACGGAGGGGTTTGTGTTTGGATCTCAAATACCGTTTTTCTTCGTTTTCGAATCAAGGAGGAAGAGTAGAGTTGCGAAATCCTTGTTCTAACTCTCACCCAACCTTGGGTTACTAGTTTTGAAGAAAAGAAAGCGACAAAAATGAAAACGGGAGAAGGAGGAAAAATGGGTCACGGTTGATCAGAGGAAGAAGATGGAAAATTCGAATTTTCCTTCCTTTCTTTTTCTTTCCTTTGTTTTTTCTTTCTTCCTTTTTCCTTCTTTCCTTTATATACTCTTTTCTTTTCCTTTTCCTTCCTTCTAGTTTTCCTTTCTTTTTCCCCCCAAACAAACACATATATACATAATAAATATAACTTAACAAATATCTCGAAATATCTAGATATTTGTTAAATTACCATTTCACCCGTAACGCATTAAATTCTCCGTACAGGATTCATCGTACTTAATTCAATTTATTTATCGACGAGAAATTCTAATCGGCATCAAAATATCTTTTTGATTATAAACACTCCAAAATATTATTACTTTGGCTAAAAGCCTCTGAGCCAAAATCTAAAATACACCAAAAATACATAAATGGTACTTTAAAATTATGGGTCTTACAATAACAAATAAAGCCTTTAGGGCAAAGTTTATATCCAAGAAATAGACATTTTCTAGGTCTAAGATCTAATTTAGTCCTATGTTGTTGCAAAGTAGAAACGAAGCAAAGAGATCCAAAAACTTTCAATTCATTAAGATCAGGGAGGTGTTTATATAACAACTCATAAGGACTATGATTAGCAATGGATGTTGATGGTAAATGGCATGTTTGACATTGCCATTAGATGGATTGGATTTAGGAGAACTATGATCGTTAAGAGCAGTCTCGAAATCATCATCAGTAATTGAAGAATTAATAGATTTGGTGTTCTTGTATCTAGGAGAATATCTAGACGAAAAACCATGTTTAAAGTAGCAATGATCAACAGTGTGTCTGAGCCTGTTGCAAAAAGTACATTGTCATTGAGGACCTCCACCTTCGCCCCGACCAGATCTGCGACCCTTACCACGACCTGAACCATTTCTATGATTAGCATTATAAGTATCATTGATGGAAGAGTTCATTAGAACCTTGGCATCAACAGAAAGACCAATAATTTTTTGTTTTTGCTGTAAAATTAAAGAAAATGTTGTGGTGATATCAGGTGGAGGATTCATCACTAAAATCTGGGTTTTTAGATGATCCCATAAACTCTTTGAATTATCAATTTGAGCAATAGAATGAGAAAGAGTACGAGTAATCCAAAAAATTATCATCATATTGCAGCACTCCCAAGCATCAAATAACATATTGTTCTTTGCCGGCATCGATAACTTGTCGTTAATGAATTTTGCTTTATTCTTAGAGATCAACACATGTTTCATTGAACGGCTCCAGTTATAATAATTTGGCCCTTATAAGGTTTGATTTACAAGCAATGTGCTCGGATTTTCGTCAGAATGACAACGACAATCACCACATGATGTTACCGCATTAACGCCATGTTGGTGTTGGTGGTGTTGGTAGACTACTATTGACATTGTACACCTCTTCTTTTTTTCTTTTTTTGTCCAATACATTCAAAAAAAATTTGTCCAATACATTCACAGTTAAAAGAGGTTTGGGGTTTGTAAAAAAAATAAACTTGTTAAGGTAACTTGTGAAGGTAGTTGGAGGAATTGTGTCAAACCAATGTGTCTCGTTTTGAAATCCTTGTAAATGGTAAAAAATCTTACTTCGATGATCGAGATGTCACTTGTTTATTGATGTTCCAAACAACTTTTTCAAATAATGGAATGTGAATTTTGTTTGGTTAAGTCATAAAACACCCAAACTATATAATGAAATATCTGTTTATTCGAACAATGGAATATGAATTTTGTTCGGTTAAGTCATAAAACAACCAAGCTATAGAATGAAATATCTATTTCATTTTGTTCTGTTCTTTAGATAGGATAGAAATATAAGTTGATTAAGTATCAAAATAGGATTCCTTCTCAAATTAATTTTTTTTGCCGCGTGATTATAAATATTTTTATTTGTGTATTATTAGATACTGAAGTAGTAATTAATAAAAATATCTTCATACGATAATAAATATGTCTTAAATATATCTTCATACGATAATGAATAAATAAAATTATTACAGTTACAATTTATATATAATAAATGTTCTATCTTTACGCATAATATATAAATTCAAGAAAATATCTATTATCTCTAGAATCTTTATCATATACAATTTATCAAAATAAAAAAAAATTAACACAGACATTTTAGACATTTTTTTATCCATAGAACAAAGTTTCCAAACTTTCACCATTCTAGCTATTCAAATGTGAGAAATTAAAATATCACGTTATCTTTCCTTTAACAAATTTTGACTTAATCTACCCTATTTCTTCTTTTCTATAAAATTTTCATTTAATTTGATATTAAATATTTATATTAAGTACAATTTTATATTTTCTATATTAGAACTTTATCAAATCACATCACTAACTTTTCTTATTTTTTATATTTTCTATATAATGTATTTTAATATTTTCAAAGTATCTTTTTATTTTTTTCTCTATTTTCATGTTAATGTTTCAAAGAATTTTTTAGTTGATGGTGTTTATAACTACTCCACTCATGCGAAAACTAACTCATTTCGCTCAGCGCATGTATAAAACATTTTCATCAAGTAGTCATGCTTTTAAATTATTGAATATCTCTAATGCAAGAAAGATGAATAACTAAACAGAGAACTTCTTAAGCTCAATATCTCATAGGGGTTAGCTTAAAATACATAAAAGAAGGAAAATATAAATTCAAAAGTGATATTTCAAATAATGGGAGAAAACATAAAAAATTATGTCATTCAATAATAATATATTTGATTAACTAATAGTGACTTATGGCTTCTAAAACCTTAATAACTCTTACTACTTCAGTGAGCACAATTGCTGGTTCAGTTGTGTCAACTCCAACCATTGAAGCCAAAAGTTCAATTTTCTTCTTTGTTTTTCCATTAAGCAGCAATTCATTCAAACTCACTTCTTCATCCAATGGATTACTTCCTGACTCAATAGATGTGTCTTCATATGTTGTGAGGGAAAATGAATTATCCTTTTCATCCTCAGCCTTAGCATTGTTTTGTTCATTGCATTGCATGGTAGAAAACATGTGGCATTGTTTGCTGAAATTTGTGTAGGAAAAACATGATGAAGTGTATTGTTCTTTTTCTCCAAAATATTGCAGCTTCTTCTTATGTACCTTTGAGTTTTCTCTGCCATCCATTGCTTTGATGTTGAGGTTAGAAACAACAAATAAAAGTGTTGATATATAAGCAAGTAGAAAGAAAGGAAATCATTAGGTGAATGCTACGGTGGATTACCTACTACTTCATATACCGTAGATTAGTACTTGAAAGTTACATGAAACTCTAACGAAGATTGAAACAGTCCGTTTGTTTTAATTTAGATGAAATGATAAAAAAAATCGCACACAACTGCACACAACTGTAAGGTGTTCGAATCTGCAACATGATATTCAATTTAATAATATCTGCATTTGTTAGTTGAACTAGATTTTACATATCGATCATTTTATACTATACAGATGAGACATTAACTCGATCGATATAAAAATAAGAAAAAATATATATATTTCTCAAAATTCAACTCATCAAACCAATATAATAAATCACAATATCAAATATCCAACTCATCAAACTAATATAACAAGTCACAGTATCAAATATCAGACGTAAAGATAAAGAAAATTGGTAACTTATATTTCTATAAGAAATTATCAAAACATTGAATTCATGTTAAAATTTGCTAAAGTATTATAGTAATTATGTGTACCAAAGAAAGAAACAAGGTAATTATAGCTATAATTTAATTGGGCCATGGTTTTTGAAATTTGGGTGAGAACTAACCCTTTTTGAGTAATTATGACCCATCTTTGCACACTGCTGTTTTTTCTATATTTGACTTCTGTAGATTTGATTGTGGTCCCACAAGCTGCCCCACTTCCTTCTCTTATTGGGACCCACACTTTCTCATGTCAAAGTTAAAATATTAGTGGTTGTTGCACCAATATACAACAATTTAAATTTAATATTTTTAATTTATTGTTGGTAGAAAACCCAAATTAAAATATATAATTTTTAAATATTTGCTCTCGATCTAACAACTCATAAAATTTTAAATGTGTGAAACAATTTGGTACATTCATGAATGATGATGAATGTTAGATTCTACAACCAATATAATATGTATACATATACAAAGACAAAGGTCATTTGTTAGGTGATTGATTTTTTACTATTTTTTCATATGGTGATTGATTAAATTTTTAACAGTAACAACACATACATACTCATTTTTAAGATACATTATTGGACACTTACTCTATTTCATAAAAGTTTAAGATTATGTCAACTTTTTAAGAAACGTCGCACTATACTAATTTAATGATAAATTCAGTTTATTGACTAAAATATCACTGATAATAAAATTATTAGTAAAATAGTTAAACGAATTGAAACGTAATAAATAAGATAATAGAAAAAATAATTATTAGTTTGCTTTTATTTTAAAATGATAAAAAAATATGAGACAAACAGATATTTAAAATATGGTTCAAATTGAAATTTTTAATTTTATTTAAATAAAATATTATTTAAAACTCACACACAATATGATTATATGAAATTTTAATTCAAATATAAAATAAAATATTTACTCTAATAATATTAATATTGTTGAGCTAAGTTTTAGATGAAAATTAAAATTAGTATTCAATGTATTAGTCGGCAAGAATACAATTATTAACTTCTAGAAGTTTCATGTAATGCGATTGCTCGAATCCTATAGTTGCTGATCTAAAAATGATTTTACCTAACCTATATTTTTAGTTCTAATAATTAATCATTAGTTGATGAAAAAATTACTCACTCTAAAAGTAAAATTCTTTGACAATGTCAAATCTTTAACTATGATAATTTATAGAGTATAAATTTCTAGATAAAAATACATTTAAATTTTAATATAGAATATTATTTTTAAAGAGTATTATCAATAGTTTTGAAATTATTAATAATTTTTAAATACTAATATTATATATGATAGATCAGTTATTGAAATGATAACCGAATAAATCACCTAAAATACATGATGTAATTATGAAGTGATGGACATCATAAAGCCACAAAGTCAGGACCAGGTGAGCATATTAATTATAGAAGACAGAAAGGAATAATAATAATTGCTTTAAAATAGAGCCATGAATGGTAATCAAATGTGTCCTTTTCTGTCTTACCCCTAAATGATGTTAACATAGTACTAGTAGCACCAACTACTAGATTGAATTCAATATAGAAAAATGATATTTCAACCCAAAAAATTGACACAATATTTAATACTATATGTACTGCAATATTTTTTTAATAATTGAGATATTTTTTTACATATATAAATTTATATCATTAATCACTTTCAATATTTTATTAATCATTAACTATTAAGATATTAATACATTAACCATTTTAAAATTTTGTAATTTAATGGTTAAGGAAGTACTTTATTTAAAATTATTAATGTAATGCATTTTAGTAGTTAATGAGATATCTGTTTAAAATGTGGTTAATGATATA
>NC_021167.2:27751609-27757814 GCF_000331145.2 Cicer arietinum
GTGATTAATAATATATTTTTATATATTGGTTGAGATTAATTGATATTAAAGATAGTTGCGGTAAATACTTTTAATAATTTAACCGTTGAGATTGATCGACATTACTAATTATACATAATTACTTTAAACTTAATTTTACAAGACAATAAACAAAATAATATATTGCAATGTATTATTGAATTGAATTTGTAATCAATAATATCAGGGTATTTTTAAATTTTACATATTAATCTGATAACATTTCAACTTATAGATAACCAGAGCTTACTATTTGAGTGTATAAGAAGACAAGACCAACTATTATATCATGACTTACAAAGTAATTTAAGTTAATTTAAAAGAATATTATTAGTCTAATTTTTAAGATTTGGATAGCCTCTTCAAAATATTTAACTCAATTCCGTATATTTATTTGTCAAAAAAAAAACAGCAATATTTATTGTGACTATTAAATAGGAAACATAATACTGTCGATAGCAGTAGTCATGATAACAACCAAAAATATAAGTTCAATAAAATTTGATTATGCTGCCACGAACAAAACTAGTTATTGTAAAGAAAGAAAAAATTGCAGTGTCAATGTGAAATTAATCCATTCATGAAATGAAAAAATTAGTTTTCGATATGTTAAGACATTCATGAATTATATGTATTAATGCATATCCATACAACAGCTGATTTTGTCATCAAAGGTGAAAGACTTTACTTTTTTTTTTTCTAAAATAAATCCACTCACTTCATATAACACTCACTTCAGATAAGTCAAATCTCGTCCTGTGATACAATGAAGTGCTACAACAAAGAACTTCTTACAAATGCGAAAACCAGTGTCTGATGCAATTGTTTAATGCCAAAGAAATTTGCTACAAGGATCAATTTGTGTAGCCATTATTATTCCATCATCTACAAAAAATTGGATGTGAGTATGAACATTCTTTGCCGTGAACAGCTTCTACAAAGAACGCTATTTCTTTACTAGTTTATCGCTGTGATAAACTGCGTAAAACTACTCAACCTCCTTACGAAAATCATGATTATCTACAAAAACCTGCACACATTAGAGAGGTGGGAGAAAACAAGTTAGTTACAAATGCTTCAAAAACCAGAAACTAATAAACAACATACTGAAAATAAAAACGGCCCAGTGCACAAGTTAAGTCTCGGGAGGGTAGATGTATGCGACCTTGTCCTTGCAAGGAGATAGATTGTTTTCAGGATTTGAACCAGTGACCTCCAAATCACAAGGCAGCAACCTTATGGTTGTGCTAATGTTCACACTCAAACAACATATTGGAAGTGTTTGGTATAAATCAGAGTTAGTGATAGGTGGACAGGTCGCTTCAGCAAGATTGGGGTGTGGGGGCTAAGCTCCCTGCGGTACAGTTCAGGAGTAATCTTGTAAACTAAACCAATATATTTAAACACAAGTTGTAGACTATAAATCCTATATTTGAATCATAATATAGAGGTATTGTAACCGCTATCTACAATCAAATACATAGGCACAATTGACTGAACTTGGGAGTTCTCTATTTGTGTTTTCTTGTGTCTATTTTCTTTTGAGTCAAGGTTGTTATTCTTATAGGAAGCAATTCCGAAAACAACCATTGAGCTATACCGTCTTCCAACCATCGGGATCTACACATGATGTAATTTTTGTTCTGTAACCAGGTACCGGTCCAGGTTCACGAGTAATTTTTCCTCCGGCAAGTTTAATCGCTTCTGCAGTTTTGTACACATCATCTGTGCCTATTGCAACCTGTAGAAAAGGAAGCAATGGATAAGAGAATAAATAAAAGAAATTATATTAACTGAATCACAAAAAACTATTAATAAAAAACACAAGGTAAGAAGCATTTCAACAAAATATTCATATGAAAACTCAGCCATCACTTTAATACATAAAGCAAAATCTCAATAATATGACAAATCAAATAGAAATTCTGTCTACCTGAACATATGCATCTCCTTTATCATATTCTGTGACTCCATAGTTGTAAGTCAACTCCAGAACAGTATTTTCTTTTTCTGGACCATAACCGAGTATTGCAATGGTACACTGCCACAAAGAGGAGGGAAGCCGTTAAAAGATTACAGGCGAAGTAATGGAGATCAAATGTCAAAATCAATTATATCCAGATTCTGACTTAGACGCGTTCAGTCATAATAATCCAACGCACCATAGTTTCGTGCCACTGACTTTTCAACCAAGTGTAATGACCAATTATGTGAGCCAAGAAAACAAGGTTGAAACTAAGAATTGTGAAGATGGCTGTCGTTAATAGTTTTAACTTAATACAAAATTACATATAACTCGAAAGAAACATAAATCGAGAGAATTTATCAGAGCATTGTGCAGTTGAAGACGCAAAATCCTTCTGGACAAAAATGAGAATAAATTGAAAGAAGTACAATTAGGCTAATTATCTTAATTGTTAAATACTAGGCATATTAGTTACAAACTTGTTCCTGAATGTGTAGTCTAGTGGTTTGGATTGGTACGCCGAAAGAGCTTCGATCTCTGCTGCTAACAAATTATCCCTCCCCTTAACAAATTACTAACCGCCTAACACAAATAGACTTCAAAGCCAAGCTATATAACAAAAAGGATGCCAAAGTACCTTGGATTCTGGATCATCTTGAGTTCTAAGCAGCTCCATACACAAAGCCTACGCAGCAAGCAATGACATATTCAAATTAATATTTTGTAATGAAAATAAGAAGACTATAAGCCAACATAAAGTACATTGATCCTCACCTTTTCATAAAAATTTATGGATCGATCAAGATCACCCACCCGAAGCATTACTTTACACAGGGGTTCACGCGACGGAGCCCTTTCCAAAAGTTCAAATTTATAACCATCAGGATCTTCAATAAACGCAATAGTTGAGCTGCCTTCCTTGACTGGACCCGGCTCTCTAATGATTTTTCCGCCTTTAGCTCTCACAATGTCCACAATTCTTGAAATCTAGTAAATGGTAATGAAGACAGAAAATCCATTGTATACATCGGTTAAAAGATCAATAGAGAGGAAATCCAAAGAAATAACCAGAAGTTTGAGAAACTAACATCATCCATAGCAACGCCAAAATGGCCGAATCCGGTTCCAATGTCATACGTGTCAATCCCATAATCTGAAACATTGTTAAGAAAAAAACAGTTTTAACACAAGAATTTCCATTTCTCATGGATGTAAAACTAACTTCACAAAATGCACAGTTCTGTAACTATCAAGAATGTCAACAAATTAGTTAGACTCTAAATCTTACTGTATGTTAGTTCGATAACAAAATGTGCATCCTCCGGGCCATATCCAAGAAAAGCATTAGTATATTTCTCCTCCGTCATGTCACGTTTTCTAAGCACCTTCATTCCAAGACACTCTGTATAAAATCTGAAATCACCAACAAAGTTTTTTCCCTTTTACCATGAGAATGATTACAGTACAAATAAATAAGTTTGCAACTAATTCAATCTTTGGATATAACATATATACTTTATGCTCTTGTCCAAGTCCCCGACACGATATACGACGTGAAGCATTCTTCTCTTGTCATGCTTCACCCAATCTAACGCATTTTCCTGTGTAGCATATGGAGACATGTTCCCAGATGACATCACTCTCATACATCTACTATCATGTCTCAACAACCTAGATGCTTTCGGGCCAAAATTATGGGGCAATCTAACACCTGAATTAAAATTCAAAAACAATCACAATTCATTAAATTATAATTCACAATATGAAACACCAACGCAAACACTAGACACAATACTGACACGTAACACGAGTAATAATTTACAAAAATGGAAGTGATTGAATGTATCCACATGTCAGTGTCAAATCAATGTCTAACACATATATGTTCGTGTCATATCATCAGTGTCCGACACAAAGACGTATCGGACATTGTGTTGAAAACCAATCACGTCTTCAATTTATCTGAAGCGTCGGTGTTACATAGATACACAACCTCAACATGCAACACTAATTATACATATCACTATAAAAAAGACATGCCATTATGCTATGAACCCCAAATACACACACCGGACACAACACTAACTCTAACTTATCGACACCGGTAATAATTTGAGGAAAAATTAATTAATTAATTGAATGTAATCAAAGTGTTTGTGTATTGTAATTTTCAATACAATGCAAAATGCAATAATCTAATTACAAAGTAGCATAATTATACCATGCAAAATAAAAAAATTGATTAAAAAAAACCCATTTTTAAATTGATCATAAAAATTGAATTTGATTGAAGAGTGAAAGAAAAAGACAACAACTTTAGGAAGTACATAGAAAAGGATCAAAGATAGAGAAAGGTGGAAAAAACTTACCGGTACTGCGAAGATGAAAAAGAGAGGGTAACTTGAATGAAGAAAAAGAGGGACGAATTGATGAAGAAGCCATGGAAATGGATTAATCACTGTACAAACTGAATGTGGAAACAAAAAATAACTGAATAACTCAAATTATAGGGTTTAATTTAATTCTTTTTTTTTTAGTATGAAAAAAATGAATAATAATTAATAATGGTTTGAGTTTGAGATTTGTTTGACATGTTTTTAGGAATCAGATTAATAACCAATTTTTGAATAAATAACTGCACACATCTCGTCCTTTTAAATTAATTAAAAATAAAAAATGCAAGATCAGTATAAAATAAGGAATTTAATTCCATCATAGATATTTAATCCGTTATATTATTTTATATTATATTGTATTATTATTATGCAGTTTTTAATCAAATATAATAATTTCGTTAACAAGTCATTATTGACCGTCTCTATAATAATTTTATATATCTTACTAATATGTCCCATTAAAACACATGTAAATAATTCTAAAAGTCGAATTTGTTTAGTTGATAAAAAAAAAATTAAAATTTTAAATAGTTAAATCCACGAGTTTTAAGACAAAATTTATACATTTGATACTATAAAATGTATTTTGTGACATAGGTTAGCATTTGCCTTATTTTACAATCATGTAATCATGTGGTGAGATGGAAAATTAATGGTTCTTATTAACTTAAAATTAGTTTACACACAATGCATAATCTTTTTCTCAATTTTAAAATTGATGGTATGAAATGAAAATATCGTAGATTCTCATTGGATTTCAGTTTTAAAATTATTTTAAGTTAGTCTTTGACTATTTGTTAGATTTAAGTGTGGGTGAAGATGTGATGTCAAATTCTCTTATAGATCATGAACGTTCAATTTATTATTGCTTCAAACGATTCTCCGACCTCTTCCAACAAATGATATCAGAGTTTTGGTTTGGTTTGGTAGAGGAACTGAAGTGAATCATAGTATATTGTTATATCAAAAGTCTTCATACGGTATAATAATTAAGAGACATGTCATGTTGATAATAATGACAATGTAAATATATAATATAGAAGACTCACACTTAGAGATTGATCTCTCAAACTTATCAAATAAAAGTAAATATTATAAATTTACCAATAAAAAGATTATTTGTAATTTTAATCCATGTTATTTAAGTAAATTTTGATTTTCTTTTGATTGAATTGTCTTTTGATAGATGATTTAGTCATTTGTTTCTCCTATTTCCTTTCCAGGCAGCTTCCTTAATTATATTTAAAAAATGTTCATGTTACAAAAATATAGTATTAAATAAAATTTTCTTATTCCACCAATTGCTTTGATAACCCTCCTTGTACATCTCTAACCCTCCTTGTAGTTTCTACCTTGGTGAATTTTATGCGCTACAAACCTAATCTGGTTTATATTTTAATTAAATTTAATTTATTTAAAATATCATTTCTCTAATTAATTAATTGTTCTATGTGTGTAGAGTAACAATGGCAAAACAAATGAGTAAGTTCTTTTCAGTAACAAATTAAAAAAATGAATAAGTCATCTATAAGTTTTATTTTAATGGATATGTATCAATATTGTTAGATTATATTATATCATGTATTTGGTTCAAACTCAAAATGTATCAATTTATGATATCATTTCGTCTACCAAAAATAAAATAAATAAATCATTTTATGCTATTTCGAAAGATAAAAGACATACTTAAATAATTATAAAGAAGTCTTATCTAATCTATTGATTATTGACTATAAATAGAATAATAATAATAATAATAATAATAATAATAATAATAATAATAATAATAATAATAATAATAATAATAATAATAATAATAATAATA